>NW_009592945.1:12072-41633 GCF_000690535.1 Cariama cristata | reverse complement strand
GCAGGAGGGTTAAAGGATAAACATTTATAAATATCCAGAAGAAGAACCCAGGGAAAGCTAACAAGAATTAACAACCTTGTGAAATCTTATTTTTGCTTCCATAAATAGCAGGTAACAACTCTTTACGGAAACATAAATATGCACCAATCTTAACTTATCCTTCATGTAACTGTAACAGAAAAAACACTATATTCTTAAAAAAATATTTACATCAGCTTCTTACTTATTCTTCATACTGAATAGCTCCCAAACCATTGCATTTACCACTGTATATTATGTTTCAAGTAGAAGAGACCCTAAATGATGCAATGAAATAAACAGAATGTGTTGGGTTCAATACTCTTTTTCTCAGTAGTGTCAGGCATACAAAATGACCGAAAAAATGCTGTTGTAACTTAATAGCATACTGCCAGTGGCACAGTAGCTCAATCAACAGCAATATATTTGTAGTAAGTAATTAATTATTGATTTTCTTATTTTTAATTCAGTGTTTTTGCATAGTTCCATTATTGGTATTTTTAAGAGGACTTATTTAATCTATTAACAGAAATACAAATATGAAAATACTACATATCAAATGAGAACCCAAAGCCAGCCAAAAATATACAATATCGAAGTTTAAATGTCATGAATGGCCTCTACCAGTACTAAGCTCTTGCATAAAATGAGTCATGTTGCTAGTTGTTTCAATATACAACAACTAAACAACACTGCTTCACGTACTGTACTACCCAAATTTGTGGTAACCAACACATTCCTTTAAAGAAATAAAAAATATAACTTCCGTATAACAGCAACATTACTCTTAGGACCTTTACACACCTCCGTCTCTCCCTGACCTCTGATGTTGAGGACACAGTGCCAGAAGTAGCTGTAGTCATGGTTGTGGTAGTGGCTGTAGCATTTACAACAGATGGTGCAACAGGAACGGTCACTGCCGTAGGAACATTGTCCTTTTCTTTCTCAGTACTATCCTCAGCCCACAAACGATTTGAGGTACTACAGCGTAACAAGCAGCAACACAAAAAAAAGAGAAAAGGAAACAGCTAAACAATGAAAGCACTTTACTAAACAACTAGTAACATGTAAATTGAGGGATGGATTTTTTTTAAAAGCAAATTGAGAAATGTCTCTACTATGAAAGCTCAACTTGAGCTATTAAATTGAATAAATTAAAAATTGAACAGTTCACAATAATTGAACTTTCATTCTTCACACCCTTCTAACATTGGATTTATTCTTTTATACCAACATGGCTGTCACTTTACAGTAGAAAGCCATTCACAATTTTTGAGCCAAATTGTACAAAATCAAAACAAATTTAACAGGCAAATGAAAAAATCCAGAGCCCCAGGATCTACTAAACAAGAACACATGCACATACATAAGCACACAATAGACCTGATCGAGAAAAAAAAAAAAGTGTGCTGGTGCCATTACCTGCTTTGTACACCTGCTGAAGTAGAACCCGTTGTACTCTTTGTAGTAGTGTTTGCGCTGGCAGGCAGTGTTTTCTGAAGACCAGCAGAAGAGGTAACTGTTGATGCAGTACTTGGAACATTAGAACTAATCAAATCATCTTGTCTTCTACCAAAGGAGCCACTGAAGGAGAGACATGTACAATGGACGCATTTGTATTATTTATCTTTGCTTATTACATTATCCTAAAGCTGTGAATGATCCATTAAATTCCTGCCTGTGCATTCTGTGTCTCAGCTGAGTCTCGGAAACTTCTGGAGCCAAAGAAGCATTTTCTTCACTATTTCCTTGACTAGAAGTTTTAATTTATGACTTCAGAGGGCAGCAGAAGTGTCCCTTAGTCCTGATCATTTCTCCACAAGAAGAGGAGATAAAGAATGGAATCTCACTGGTTTATGCATGACTGTCTTGATTGCATCTACTGAAGTATTCATATAGGGCCACCAATGTCCCATTTTTAAACTGCCGTTTCACCCACACTGAATACCTCAGATGTAGAATTTTACTCCACAGCTTGTCAGGGAAGAAAATGTCATCAACAACACTCCTCTTATAATTTTCAACCAATTAAGTGTATTGCTTTTTTTTTTTTTTTAATCACTCCCAGAAAGATTAATCTCCCACTCAGACTTTTCTCTTGCTTTTCAAGTTGTAAAGAAGATTCAGCAGTTTCCACATTTTTATCCATTGCTCCTGGCTGAACAACTGTTGCATTACCAAGTCAGGATGTCTGCCCATAACTAAACCTCAGAATCCACAGTTAGGACAGATAGAGTATCATGTTACTAACTGCAAAAGATTTAAGGAAAGATGCTGCTTTGTCACTCTGCAATTGCTCATTTTTTTTCTATTACTATCAATTCTGTAATGACAAAGAAAAAATAACTGTACAAGAACAGCTAAGGAAATACAACATTAAAGCATCACATGCAATTTAAAAGTGATGAGTACATTTCGTTTGAAGACTGGAACATAAATATTGATAAAAGCTAACATGCAAAGATTGTTCTCATATATCAACTGTTGATTATTTTCCATTCAGAACACGAAATCTGTGCAACATCTTTCCTAAACCTGAAGTTCAGAAAATTGAGTTTTCAGGGCAGGAGGTTAACAAAGATGTAAGGTGTATTATCCTGTATGAAACAGTCTGACTACATGCCACTGACAACATTAATGCCAAGACTACAAAATGGTTAATTACCCATCACCACGTATATCAGCAGCACATATCAATATGTGCTTAGTTACTAGAATTTTTGCTTTTGATCTATTCATTTTAGGTATTTCTTGCTCCAGTGATTCCAATGAAGAACTTTACTCAAATAGCTACATTGAAACTACCCAATGGAGTAAAGTTAATCACGCAGGATATGATTCCTTCTGAGAAAATCCTGCAAGATAGGAACCACGCACACCTGAAAATTATTTTCATATTAATCATAATTTACTTCGCATTCAAGTTAGTTTTAGGTATGCATTCTATGATGCTGATACTGAACACAGGTATGGCTATAATCTACCATTACAGAGAGCAGCCCAAGACCTCTGATACCGTCATGTAAACCCCAAAATTCAACAGACAATATTTTTTCCCTTTTCTTTTCAGATACCAGAATTATTTCTATTCCAACGTTTAAAATAGTTGTCTTTGGCTACTGAACTAATCTGGAGAGTCAAACGAATCTCAAACTGAAATAAACAATAGGAAAAAGGAAGCATATGATTTTAATTATATAGCAGTTGCTGCAGCACTCTAAGATAGTAAAAATGGCGTAGCTTTAAAATCAGAACGAGCATTGCATCAGCACAAGTACATACTTGGCAATTATCATGAACATTTCAACATGTTACCATTCAATTTTAAACTGTCCTTACAAAGTGATTCAGTACTTGAAGTTTTTCTTTTAATTTGCAAGTTTATTTTGATTAAAAAACAGGTAAGAGAAAATCCCACACCTTCTTTGATAACTTGTGTTTAATGATGTAGGACCTTCATTCAAACTGTTTTTCTTGACATCTTCCTCCCATTTTCTCCTGGTGTAGGAACTGCCACCACGTATTGAGCTAGCAGACAAGTCCCTGTAAAAAAGATGTTAGTTTAGCAAACTTGTATTAAAGATGGTTGTTCTTGATGTGAGCTGAAAAGGAGTTTCAAATTAAAGATTAAAACCCTGGGGAGCACACCTAAACATAATCAGAACAGGAATAAAGTGACCTTTATGTACAATCATTTCCAAGTTTCTGTGGAAAAATACTGCATTCATACTAACACTGTTAGAAATATAATAGAAAAGTAGCATCAAAAGAACCACTGCTAAAGAGGATTTAATCAACATAAAATCAATCATCAGCTTTTATCTGTGACCATTGCTGGCTTTCGTTTTCCCAAGAAAGGAACAAGAGGCTTTTCTGTTTGCTCCTGAGATTATCCAGTGAAATAAAGGCTAAACTACTTGGGCATTTTAGAAATTGATTTCATGGAATTTTTCATTCTTGGATATTATAGGAAGAAGTTCAAAAGCTGACTAGCCTTCAGAACTCATGACACTGCAGACTAGTGTAAACAGGTCTGCAAGTAGCCATTCCTGAGTGGCCTGCCATGTATCACTAACTGACATTACTTTGGTCATAAAGAATTTCCAGCCGGTTGTTGCAGTTTATAGTAGCAAGAAATAACCCTGCACAAATCTACTTAGAAAAACTATTCTGAAAACTGATGCTGAGATGCAAAGAACTGAATTTCTAATAAAAATGTCAGCTCAAGATCTGAAGTAATGTTCAGATAGAAGGAAGAAAAAAACAAGTCTTCCATAAACCCATACATAAAAGACATCCAGGTGTGCGAGGAAAAATAAAACAGAATTTTGTAAAGATGTATTTTATGTTCAGATACCTTTGGCCTTCAGGATGTACCTCTTGTTGCACAAAAATCTATGCTATCACTTCTGTGGTCAGAAACAACTTTAGAAAACGATCAAACACGGGCCAATGCAGCATTATTTCTTACCACTAAAGAGAAACACAAATTCTGAGATACCATCTACCACAGAAAGGTCCTGCTGCATGACAAATTTTTCATAATTACTGAAGGTTTCACTTTGCCAAGACAACACAGGCTTCAGCACTTTTGCTGTAGCATTGGCTGCTCAACTGAGGCTGGATGTCTGAGATTTGTTAATCTAAAAGCCCAGCTGGGATTCATCTCGAAGTCCTTTCCATTACTTACAGTAGGATGTTAGCTGCATTACACTACATCATCGATAAGCCAGACAAGCACGTGCTCAGACAGGCAGAACAAGAACCCAGTATTAAGCTAAGCAACAAAGACAAAGATCTGGGACAAAGGCAAAAATCTTAATAATTTATTAAGGTACCTGTAGGGCAGATGGTTAAATTCTACAACTAAAGAAGGTCAGACGAAATGTCAAAAATCTCTTATGGCTTTAAGTAAGGTGGGTTGTCTGCCACATCACACACTAGGCAAAGTATTGGTGCCTAAATAGGCTGGCCTAAAAGCAGACTTCATCTCTGGTACACCAAGGAATACAGAAAGTTCTCAGGTCTATCGTTTGGTCAGCACAGGACTAACAAGACTGATGGCCCCAGTTCACTCAATGCATATGAAGAAAAATACGCTATTGCTGATAGCCACTTTTTGAACTGTGTCTGTGAATAAGCCACGATGGTTAAGACTGGCACATCAAGGACACAAATAAACCTCAACACTGAGGCAAAATTTAATTTGTTACAAGCAGTAACAGCTTCTAAGAAATAAAACTGCAATGAAATATTTACCCCAATCTTAAGGTATCATCTAGTTAAGACACTTTTGGAGAACAAGAGTTTTTGAGAACATCTCAAAAGAATAAAAATTGAAATAATAATAACCTCTTTTATTATAAACAAATCAGAACTGACAAACTCAGTCTCAAAGAACAGAGCACTCCAGAGAATGATAAGCACAAACAGAAACTCCAAACTGCCCTGTTATAGAAATACAGATTAAAAAATCTGGCCAAGTAACATGAGAGATGTTAACAAACTAAGCTGAACTTTAGGGGAGCACGAGAGCTGGAACATCCCTGTTTCGAAACAGAATTTGTCACCCAGAGACTAAACTTAGGCAGCAATATTCTGCAAGCATAAGAAAAGCCAGTATTTGTGTTTGTGCTGAAACGAACCATTTCCAAGAGCAGCAACAAAGAGGCTTCCTCTTCAGACATAAGGAGATTTATCAGTCTTACAGACAATGATTATAATAGCACATTTTGAGCAATGAGAGGATTTTCAGTTCAGGTCATTCAACATTCAGCTATCTACATACGATCCAACAGAAACACAACATTAGGGAGACTTCTAAGTTTTGTAGTATGCATTCTGTATTAACTCAAGAAAATGTCCAAGTAGAACCTCAATAAAGAAGAGAAGTGAAAAATGGGAAATTTCTGACAATGTAAATATGCCATGAAAGTACCCCAAATCCTAACAGGTAACAAGCCTATGCACCTTCACTTTTTGTTTCTCTTACACTGAAAGCTACACAAGACACATCAGCAAAGAAAGTAAAAATCTCCAAAAGAATGTGAAAGGTCAACATGTAAACAAGAAAAAGAGAAGAATTGCTTTTGTAACAACTATGATTTTTTGTAAATCATTGATGCTGCATGATATGGTTTTAAGCAAAGGCTGTTAAGAAAACACAGCATTTTATTATTATCAAAAGTAACAATGGAGCCCAGTAGAGGCACTCTATGGCTCAAGACAAAGTCGTAAAATGCTTTTAGCATGCTTCAGTAGCTTAAAGTTTATGACTTAATATTTTGGATTTTATTTTCTCCCCCAAGAGGACAACACTCATTGCCCAGTTCTGTTCTTGTCATATAATAATTTGGATTTTAAAAAGGGTCATTATAATTTACAAGATCAAAAACCTTCAGGAATTGGATTAGCCGATGGATTAGCATAATCTATACAGCAGGATAATGCTATAAATTAGTATTTTCAAGTAATTTTATATTTAACAGAAATTATAACTTCAGAGGCACCTGTTTTCTTTTTCATCAATGTCAGAGGTACTGGCCAGTCGTCTTGGTATTGTAGGTGCAACATATGCAAGTCGAGTTCCTTTTCCGTCTTTCTCCTGCAAGACATGCATTTTTTTATTCAGTGTTACTATTATTGATCATACTGCTATTCACTGGAAAATCATCATTATGACAACTTCAGTTGTATTTATTGTGACCTGATTATACAAATGAGTTTTAAGCTTTAGTTAAATATCGTAAGGACTACAACAGGAAAAGGAAACTGTTTATGTTTTCATTCTAGCAATGTAAATGACTTGATTTCTCTTTTTTCTGCTTTGCTGCAGTACAATTCCAACACTGATTACTGAAAGCAACTGTTATAGTATTTTTACATAGTATGGTACAGTATTATTCTTAATCCTGAAAACATTTAAACATTTGTACTTGAAACAGAACCACAAGCTCTATGCTGTTCAGCTACCTGTTCCAAATTAGTCCTTCACTTGGTTCAGTGTATTCATGTTTAACTACAGAACCAAATTTTTGCAAATAAAAAATGACTCTGGAATACAAAAAGAGACTCATTTTTTATAACATTCTTTAAACATCACTCTCCAAGTGATGCCAAAACTATTAAACCTCTGATCTATCTCCCTTAACTGTAAGAACTACAACTAGCATTGCAACCCCAAAAAAGGGAAAAGCCCCAGACCTGTATACCAGGTCATCAGACAATGAAGGTGCATACTTCACTTTTAAAGAGACTACGCAGAAGCTGCATAATTTAACTTTTTGGAATTCTGGTAAAGAACAGATGTGTAGTACAGTCTTACTTCTACAATATATCATAAACATCTATACTAAGTAATGTAGATCAGTTCCTCAAAATGTGGTTTCACACTGAAAACGATTACCTTTTCTTTGTTGTCCAATGAAGAGGAAAGTCTGGGACTTGATGCAGAACGTATAACACCTGCAGAGTCCTTTTCTTTCTGAGCTTCTTTGGAAGCAGTAATCTCTGCAAGTGCACCATAACTACCAGTTTTTCTAAGACCTAACCTCCATGAAGCAGGAGATTCATCTTTCCTCTCCTCTTCTTTGGGAGAAACCTTGGTTGTAGATGTTGGAAACTATAAAACACATGTAAATGAATTTACGTTATTAATTTACATTACCTGCGGTAACTCATGCTCCTTGTAGAGATTTGAGAACACAATTGTTTTTAATAATCATAGAACTGTTGGATTCGTAGGGGAGTTGTGGTGAGAGACAACCTACAAACTGTTCTCATAAATTAGTCAATGAGATAAGAAATGTAAGATTGGTCAATGTATACTACTCCTCTAAAAGTTATCTTAGAAAAACCCACACTTTGTAATACACACTGTGGTCATGAGATGCAAACTTAGAAACATGCAAATCCAGGATGAACATTTTGATTAAATATGTTATTTTGCAACCTGTACACAAACCTGTGCACACCAGAACCTCACCATAGATTTTTCACCCTTATTGGGCACAAGAACAATGCCAGTTTTGCGCAAGCCCTGCCTCCATGATGCAGGATCTACTGACTCCACGACAGGCATGATAGGAGGAATGAAATCATACTAAAGCCAATTAAGACAAGACAAAGATGAAGATTGAAAGAATGGAAAATAGAAACAAAAGGTTGTTTTAAAACAACATAGTTTGTTCCTACATTTATGTTATGTAGCTCTTCATTACAGCACAAAATACCAAAAAGCAGTAAGAGATTTAAAACCTTAGTAACAGATTATTAAACACAACACAGCATGTTCAGCTAATTCAGAGACAGAACCACAGTTTGAATAGAAGAGGACAGGAAAGCCTGTTGACCTAATGAGGTCCACGGCCCAAATCCTCACATGGTTGAGATTACTGGGAGGTTCACACTAACATACCTCTTACCTTTTATCATATTTCATTTGTACCCCTTAATCACATCCCATGTTAGCTTAGCTATCAAACCCATACCTTCACCCCCAAACCTGCCTTAGTTCAGTACTCTCAGATGGAAAGCAGCAGTACTAAATGCCATATAGACTGAAGAAAACCCAAATTCAAGCTTAGTACACTGCATCTGCACCAATTCTAAGCCACACACGGTTTGGCCATCTACGGTGCAAAAGCAGAAGAGTAGCTGCAGTACCACAGATGGTACAAACCTGAAAAGGCAGGTGCAAGAGTAGGTGCAAGATCACACATACAGTGCTGTTCTACCTTCATTAGCAAAACCAGTTTAAAGCCTTTCTGTTCATTGATATGAGCTGCAACTGTTCTTCTAGATCATGTGTACTTGCTATGTTACAAGATGATCAGTCTTGATATAAATGTGCATTTATTTTGTAGCTACAGAAGGCCCTGAATTTTTCACATACAGTGCTAGAAAGATAACTACAGTTTACTTTTAACCTGCACCTTTTACCTTTAAGACTAAAAGATATGCCATTAATCACTGCATAATAAAATTAGAAGAAACTAAATGACCGTGTATTAATGACTTATAAAAGGTTATCATTCAGCTTAAAAATCATACTTATTTCTTCTTATTATTAAAAAAGTTTCCCCCCCCCATATATAGTAATTTAATCACATACCAAAAAAATGTATCTATTTGATCACTGAACTCTGGAATATCAAGCCACACCCCAATTAGCAACAATTTGGTAACGTCCTATTGCTGAAGGTCATATAGCTTAGAAGGCTTTTGCATAATATGAAATAAATTGATTGGAAGCAATAAGCTAGGAAACTTTTGACTTCAAGATGAAGTTCAGACAATTACAAGAAAAATGAAGTGTCTGAAGTGTTAGATATCTTAGGATCTCCAGCATGCAAAGATAATTAAGTGCAGTAAAAAAACTGGGTGGAGAGCACATCGGTTAAACTGCCCAACTGTCACAAATGCTTGTATTACTGAAGTGATTTCAAAAGATAAACTACATAAAGTATGCCTATTTTCTTGCAGTAAATTCACACTATATTATTTGAATTCATTCCAGTTGGGCACAGATAGCAAACCAGCAATTACTCACAATGTCTGCCCTCTCTCACGCATTTGCTGTGGTGTGTGTGCAGAACCTGTGGCTCTTGAGTTCTGTACAGCTCCTGGGCAATGCCAATGCAGCTCCCATGACAGAGAACCGTAATTCCCTACTGAGCCAGCAGCAACTGTTTAGATTATTGTCACAAGATCACCCTGGAATCTAGCTGTCTGCCCAGCCACAAAGCTCAGCAAGGGGAAACAGCAGTCATTCCTGTCGGTAAGCCATGCCCACAATTCCCCTTTTGCTCTCATGTTTTTTTGAGATAAATCTTGTGGACATCAGTCACAATGATTTTTGTAAAGCAGGTCTTGGGATCGGGAAAGTTGGCCCAACCCTATTGTACAGTATCCCATAATCTGATGCAGTTAGGCAATATATTCCCTGCATTTGTTATATTAAAGTATACTTTGTCAGATGAATCATCATTAGGTTCTGTTGTGAATATGAAAGTATAACTTCAACAAGCTCGTGGGAGTTAAATACAATACATGCTATTCATCCAGCAGTACATCCTCTCTCTGTACTGTGGCTTCAGTACACCACGGCTACCATTTCTCCTGAACACACTTTTCAGAAGCCTCAGTAGAGGGTTACACTTTGATTATGATATGTATAGAAAAGTTGCAGTGATTGACAAATGAAGCCTTACTGGCTTACTATCCAGTTTGCTTTGATATTCTGAAAGTTTGACTTGTATACCACCTTCTGACTACGCATTCTTACCTACAATATGGCTTTGCTACATGTGTTTTTGAGCTGTGCATTCAATAAATCATGTGTCCCAATTCTCCAGCTCTTCCATGAGCTCCTTAACCATACTGAAATCAGGGCTGGGACTTACAGCACTTTCTACTTCTTATTTCAGGTATCATTTTCAACTTCTGTGCCTAAGCACTACCTGAATGCTTCTAAGGACTCCTGAAAGTACCTTAGCCATGCCTGCCTCCTTTGCCTTAACTGCATCACAAATATAGCCACAGAGAGATACTAGAACTGTAGTTTCTAAAAATTCTGGAGCAGTCTGGCACAGAAAAGACTTTCAAAAGATGAAGTTTAGCTTCAGAAAAACAAGAACTCCACTCACTGTGCAACAGATTTTTTGCTTTTTGAAAAGGATCTTATGTTCAGCTATTTCACAGTTGTGTATTTTAGATCCCTATTTAGAATTAAAATAATTCAAAATTTTAAAAAATTGAACACAGTTTCTGCAGAAAAACACAAAGTATTTTAGGAATTTGTGCATATTTTCATCAATTCACTGGATAACTCAATCCACTTTTTATACAAGAATCAAAAAATGTATGCTTACACAGAAGAACAGAAACCTAAAATCAGAAGAAAGGTATTTTACTTTACCTTCTTAACAGGTGATGTAGGTGCCCCTTGGCCACCGGCTACTGAAGGTGCTGTCACAGCTACCGATGCTGATTGTGTACTTGTGGTATTTGCATTATTAGTTACAGCTGCCAAGGTTTTGGTCTTATCTGCAAAATATTTACAAGATTTGAATTTTCATTTTTCATTCACCATTTCTTCACTTCTACAACACAGAGCTGAATTTCTTTTCAACAAATTTGACAGTCAGCTTTCCAAACAGCATTTTATTATTTATTCCTTGGTATTTTCTGCCCTCACTTCCAATCTGTATCTTAGTTAGGTCCATCTTTTTTTCATAACAGTCATGCAGGTAACTTTTTTGTTGTTGTTGTTATTCAGCAAGTTGTTAAACACTCAGAGAGGCACAGACAGAACCACAGAATCATTCAGGTTGGAAGTGACTTCAGGAGGTCACCTAATTCAACCTCCTGCTCAAAGTAGGGTCAATATTGTGGACAAACCAGGTTGCTCAGGGCTTTGATGAGTCAGGTCTTGAAAACTTCTAGAAACAGACATTCCACAGCCTCCCCAGACAGCCTACATTTTAGTAGATGGCTAATGACCTTAAAAATTTAACAGTAGGAAGTATGCTGGCATGTAATACTTAATTTGAACTACGGAAGATGCTAATTCAAAGTAAAACATTTATTTTCAGATAACTGTGTATGTTGAGTGCAAAGAAATAATTAACTGCACAGAGAACCCAGCCAGGGATTCCAGCCACTAGAATGAGCTGAGGCAGGGACTTGCCTTCCAGAGCTCTGACTTTCCATTTGCTTCATTCCTCCTTTGTCCTTTGTTTTTCCTACCTAAGTTTCACTGTCTGCCTAACTGTACCTTCCTCTGCTTTGTCCTTCCTGCCCACATATCCTTCTCTGTTCTTTGCTTCTGCACCTTAACTCCTCTTACACAAACATACAGAAAATGTCATGGTTGTGATGCAACAACTGTTGTCACTGCCTTTGCTTGAGCTTCATAATCTTACACCTCACTTCTGTTTCACCTATTCAAATTGCACATTCTTTGGAGTGGGATGCTACATCCTATCCGTGCAGTATGGAGCAACATGGGGTTTTGGCCCTACTATAAACATCTCTTTATGTCTACACTACCCATATAGCAAAGGAGCAATTAATTTAGAAAGTATGCAATGGTTTCATACAGTGTTTGCACATCTAACATTCAAATTCAACAAAGTACCAACCTGTGATTGGCAATGGTATAATGAATGGTTTTGCTTTTACACACTTGTTTGAGTTATGGACATAGCTAAAAGATGTTCTGAATAATTACTTATGCAGTAAACAAATACAAATATAAAAAAATCAGCCTACATGATTGACTGTGCACTTAATGGAAAGTTCTTTTTAAACACAAGTGAAAATAAATGGTGGTAAACTTCTAGGTCATGGTGATTAAAAGTTCAACAGGGCAATGCTGACTGACAGTACTATTTGAGATGATGCACAGGTAGATCTGCTGGAAATTTGCAAATGAGTAATACAGCTTTAAAATACACAGAAGAATTTATCAGGAGTGAAAGCATGGAAGGAGAAAAATGGATTTGTCACAACTGTATTCTGAAATAATTTCAATGACAGCAAGAACATAGTTCTATGCATGACTGAGCTGATATTGACTAACTTCCAAAATACATTAAAACACCTCAAAGTAAGTTAAAACACCTGAACTGCTGAAAATTTTATTCTTCAGCTTGTTTGCCTGTCCTTTAGGAGATGCTAGCTTCATATTCGTATTTCCTTTCTTGATCTTACAGACAAAAATTTATTTATTTTTAAACTGTATTCTCACATAATCAATGAAACCAAATGTAAGTTTTAGGACAACATTTCAAATATTGCAATAGATTAGAAATCACAAGTTCCAGTGCCTCAGAATACTGAACGTTGTTAAAATATTTTACAAACAGAGTGCTCCTTATAACCTTAACATTCTTCACTAGAAAACCACCTTAGGCTGAATAATGGGAAAAAAGGGCAAGTACAAGCCTGGAATTTAGAGATGCAGTTCTACAGGGAAAAGCTTCAAGTCTAGCTTGCCAAATAAAGTATGATAAAGCCTTGTTGATATTAAAAAACCCAAAGTTTACATAAATTAATTCTTGTGTCACAGTCAAATTTTCCTGGCACAAACTATCTACTGGTAACGAAGAGAACACAGTTACCAGAGTCATAAAGTTCAGGAGACATTACAGTTAGCTCAGTGACTGAGAAATTACTACATGTTATATATTACATGTGGTTTGAGTTTGTCAAAGCTCAGTCTCCATAAATAAGCAATGTAGGTATACTAATTACAAAGCTTGACAGATATTTTTTCCAGTAAACACTGAAATGCTGGTTTATTTCAAAATACAAAAATAATTAAACCATACTAGAGAGTTTGGTTTCACAACTTATTTTTATTTCTGCCTACATTAAATATTTATGATACATCGGTTAGCGCTAAAATCCCTCCCTAGTCTTATCTTTTCAGGTGAAGAAATTAGAAGCAATGTTTTAAATAAGAACTGACAGCTCACCAAAATGGGTTACTTATTTTAAAAAGTCTAAGTATAGAATATTAAGATATTTCTAATGACATCTACGTCTATGTATTGTATTGCTGCACTGTAATTCTAAAATTCTTTATTAGGATTGAACATGTATCTTTAAACACTGAACGCCTGACATTTATTTTCTGATTTGAAAGAAAAAGATGCTATGCTGTTCTTACATCACTACTTGCTTTAAGACTCTGATAATTTTCAAGGAAAAAAACCCCCATAAATTCCACTGGAGAGAGAAGTACAGAGTAAAGTGTTTCTTTGTGTACAATTCCAAACTTTTCAAAGAACATTCCTCTTGAAAAGAAGTTGTATATGAAGTAACTGTTAACATTAAAATAGCACCTTTAAAAGTTTATTTCAGTACACACTCAAAATATACGCACAATTACTTTATGAATACCTGAGCCAAGATTGCCAGATTAATCAGTAATTATTTCAGGATGGCAAGAACAAATGAGAATGTTTGCACTTCTGCCATTCTGATCTCTATACCAGTTCCACAAGCAAACACTGATACGAAGCCTTCATTTCTGATTTGATCTTCTAACTTCTTCAATGTTTTCTGACATGCTACTTAAGGCTTTTATTATTCCAACTATTTATTTAAACGTATCAATTGATAATTAGTCAATCAAATAAGCAGGTTAATAGCTTTAACCTAAGTAGCCACCAGCAAAGACATCTGCTTGGTATCTCTATTTTGACTTGACTTTAGACATATATAAACTCGCTTTAAAATGACTGGAATCTTAGTGAAATGCAGAAGAATAAGTGAAACTTAAGATACCTAACTCTGTTTCATGGGAAATTAAATAAGTTAATTTATAAAGCAAAAACTTAAAGAAAGACAATAGTTCAAATAACCTACCTGTCTCTGCTTCAGATTCTGAGTCGTCGTCTTCTTCCTCTTCACTAGAACAACTGGATTCATCCTTCTTTCCCTCTTCTTCCTCATCTGCTTTTTCTTGCTCCAGAGACTCTATACTAGATGCATTCTTTTCTGGCTCCATAATCAATGTTTCCTTACTGAGTTTGAAAAGAAAAATATTTACTAAGTCCTGAAAAATTTACTACAGCCTGTCAAGAAGGACTTTGTGACAGCTTATAAAGTTATATTTTTTATTAAGAGCTTATAATTTTTCCTAGTTTACTTACTTTTTGAATGTTTTTTGCGTCTGATTATTATCCATGTTGGCTGTGGATTCAATTAGGGGAGATTTCTTTTCCCGTTTTTCACTATGAAGCTGCAAAACATATAAAATGACGCAGTTAAATTGATAGAATGGTATCAGTGCGACAAAATTACAAATGGAGGGAAATCTCTTAACTACTACAACCACTAGCGTATAAGCTTTCAAAGTGATAAAGTTCAAAATTCTAAAATCTCAGAAACTGTTATTCCAAGTAAGCTGTTCATTGCTGATGCTTCAGATCATAAAATGCCCACTGGACAAGGCAATTAGAAGAGTACTTACTTTCTTCTGAGGCTTTTTGGTCACCATAATTGACCAAGTAAGGGCATAAAAGATCTTTTGAGATGACTGTGCCATTACCTGAATTGAAGCCCCAAATCAAACCTTTGGTTTTAGTCTGTATGCTGCTCCAAACTATATACCACAATCATACGTATAATAAAGTATAAAACATCTCTCTCTCCCCACCCCCCTCTCTCTCTTTATATGCAAAAGGCCTACCAGATTCTGCTTCTTTTGTAATTCTTCTAAATATCCCAGAATATCTTCATCTGCCACATCAAACGCTGTCTGCCCCTGGAGAAGGGGAAGAAGTAAAACACCCATAATTGTACAGCAGAATTTAAACACAATGGATTACGATGCCTTATCACATGATGATGCAGGTAAGGAGCACATTCAGAGAGAAAAATTAGAAAGTAAGCTCTATTAGAAAGCTAAGCTCTATTACAAACTGTTAGTCTGTCAGCAGTTGAAAAAAATTTTGCACTATTACTTTTTTGGGGTAATTGAAACAGAAACATCTATACCTGATGAGCAAACACATTTTTTAAGAGACAAAAACATGACTTCAATAAAATTTTGCTGTCCTTTGAAGGGAAAAAAAAAATATCAAGGAAAAGAAAAGTAGATTGAAAGAATATGATTCTTACAATATTAGTTCCAAACAACTATTCCAATCGCAGTTGTATAAATAGATCCTGAGCAGCTCAGTATCCTGTCCGTCTTAGACTACCATATACAGCTTGATTTTCTAAAGTTTAAATTATTTAAGCAAGCTATATTAAATTTAAGTAGCCATGCTTTCACATTTTTACAGTAAAACTGTAATTCACATTTTATGTTCCATTTTAGAAAATAACTGCTACAACCATTTGTTCTTATCCCTCTTTAGTGTATGATTTCCATGGGACATGCACTTGAACAAACAGATCACAACATGACTCATTAACACAGAGTAATGCTGTCAGCTGGAATTTCTTCAGCTTGCCCTGTCTTACATCTACGTACTCACTGCAATTCTCGACTAGATCAGATGCCCACAGGACATGAGATGCTATCTTTAAGGTCTGAACTGGTAAAGATTTCAAAAATTCCCTTTCTTCATCTCTACTTGAAGACAAGATGGGCTGAAGCTGATAGTTTCATAAAGAAAGCCTAACTTACTTTGACACTGCAATACAGTGTTTTGTATTTGGAAGTCTGCATTCAAATACAAGAAGGCTGGAATCTAGGCAAAGTCCTAGATCCACTGGTATAAATGCAGCTGCATCAACACGCTGAGTGGACATACTGAAATGCTGGGAGGATCACGACAAGATCAGTCAAGTAAGTACTTCTGCACAATAATCAGCAATAAAGATAGAGCTGTCATTTAAAAGTGGTCACAGCAGCTTATAAAGACAATTAAAGGTGTTAATATTTGTCTGTGCTTATTCTCAAAATGTTGACTAAAGGCATACATATTCCTAATTACACTGTGAAGGCTAGCTTAACTGGTTAGAAAGGATGGACCTTCAAACCACTAATTTTCCAATCCATAAAACTTCTGACCATACAGCAGAAGCACGTGCACCTTTCAACAAGCATTATCCAAAACAGCTTGATGCCCTTTGACATTTGAATTATTCCATTTAGTATAATGCAGCACTAACCTGGAAGCTAAACAACAAAATTATCTCAAGTTTATATTTGCATTGTTGCTACAGTTTTTAATCTGGCCTTCTATTTTTAGGTAGCTATCAAGCGGGTTTATTTCCAGAAATATGGGTTAGACCTACCCTGACGACAAAAAATCACTTTGCAAAAAAAAAGTTGCAGTTGGAAGGTTATATCTAAACCCAATCCATAAAAGTTAATACCTGAAGTCAAGTGCCTAAACAATATCGGCTGAGTTCTCTGAGTTAAGCTCAACATGAACCAGCAATGTGTGCTCATAGCCCAGAAAGCCAACCATACCCTGGGCTGCATCCAAAGCAAGGTGACCAGCAGGTCGAGGGAGGGGATTCTGCCCCTCTACTCCACTCTGGTGAGATCCCCCCCTGCAGTACTGCCTTCAGCTCTGGGGTCCTCAGCACAAGAAGGACACGGACCTGTTGGAGAGGGTCCAGAGGAGGCCACAAAGATGATCCAAGGGCTGGAGCACCTCTGCTGTGAGGACAGGCTGAGAGAGTTGGGGTTGTTCAGCCTGGAGAAGAGAAGGCTCCAGGGAGACCCTGGAGCAGCCTTCCAGTACCTAAGGGGGCTGCAAGAAAGCTGGGGAGGGACTTTTTACAAGGGCGTGGAGTGACAGGACAAGGGGCAATGGCTTTGAACTGGAAGAGGGAAGATTTCAATTAGATATTACGAAGAAATTCTTCCCAGTGAGGGTGGTGAGGCAGTGGCTCAGGTTACCCAGAGAAGCTGTGGATGCCCCATCCCTGGAAGTGTTCAAGGCCAGGTTGGATGGGGCTGTGAGCAACCTGGTCTGGTGGAAGGTGTCCCTGCCCATGGTAGAGGGGTTGGAGCTGCATGGTCTTTAAGGTCCTTTCCAACCAAACCCTTCTATGATGTGATTCTATGATTCTATGCTAAGCACCTGCAACTGAAACCAAATCCAGAGGACTTTTCAGTCTTAGCATGTTCAAAAGCAAAAATGTTTACTAGCTTACTTAAGAACGCAACAGGCAGAACTTTCCTAGCTTGCACAGACAAGCCCATATACCAAATAAAACAGCTTATATCTCTCTGTACCTCCCTTATTCTTAGTCTTGCCCCAGTTGAGTTGAACATACTTTCATGAGAGTGCTCTCTGGAATACCACTCTCCACATTTCACAACCCCAGTAAAAAGTCTAACAGGTAACTTGATAAATTGGCTTCAATTAATTGCATTAGCTTTTGATTGCCTGATACAAAAACACAATTATACAGCTGACATTTAGAAATTCTATAAGCATTATACAGAAACAGTTGAAGATATTTGAAATTTAATTCCAGATTTCATTGATTTTATTATAATAAGCAACCTCAATTTCTAAGGAAGAAAAAGTCAACAAAGACTAAAAATACTAAGCAGCAGTAGCTTTGCCCTTATACAGAGTAAATACTTGCTAATTCATGATCTGGATCTGCGTATTTCCCTAATTTATTTTAAAAAGTTTATGAAAAACTTAAATGAAGAATCCATCTTAAAAGCTAGGCAGGTAATTTACGTATACAATATTGACAGAAATTGGAAGCAGAACAGACTCTATCTGTAAAACATACTGCAAAGATAAGAAAGAGAGCTTCAGCACTTACACAGTTGAATGAAAAGTTCTGGATGCTTGTGACGCTTATGTGAATCATCAATATATTTATACCTGTTGGGAGCAAGATCTTGCAGAGCTAGCAAGCTATGCAGGCGTTTGCATAAAAGTTGAGGAAACACAGCCTAGGAAGTATTCGAGTTATGCCTAGGGAGTCCAGAGATGCCTACAAGTTTCTTCCAGCGCACTCAAACCAGCATATAGTGATAGCTCTTTAGTATGCCAACACAAGCTGATTTTAAGAGTTAAAACACCACCCAAAGGTATCATAATTGTCTTCAGTGATCAAGTAAAAGCATGTATGCAATCCATCAAGTCACTAATTTTGTACCTCTGAAGCATCAATAAACCCATTCTATTTTGAATTTCTGTGTCAAAGATTATACGGATCACGTAATATAGAACTAAGCATAAAGCGGGCCTAGAAATTAATTTAGACAATCAGAGAATTTAGTTTTGAACACAAACATGCTGTTTTAACAAAACATGCATTATATAAAGCTCCACGTACAGTAAACAGCAGTTTACCATCACTTTTCTTACCCTGGCTTCTAAAGTCACTTTAGAGACCAGAACTTTGTATCTTGACAAGGATTACATAAAAATCCTACCACTTTGTTGACAGCCTCCATATCACATAGGTTTTCCACTAAAATGCGACATGCGTCTTCTTTACCCCAGTGAGCAGCAGCATGAAGTGGTGTCCAGCCATCATAATCTTTAATATTTACATCGTAGTGAGCCTGTATTAAAAGTCTAAAGAAATCAAAAGAATTACATCTTGACACTGATGACAGGAATAAATAAATTGTTGTAAAATCATAAAATTACTCTACAATCATATCCTTCTCCTCTTTCATCATACATATTTTAGTTCAGCTACTGAAAATTGATTAATTTATCTCCTCACAGACAGAAATATTTGCCTTTTCACTGTTCAGTTTTTTTTTGCAGGTATACATATTTTTAAAGAAAATTCAAGAAAAATAGCCTTTTCCATTTTCTTCTTTATTCACTTCCTCCTCATTCAAAGTCCATTGTTTCTATACACGTGCAGTAATAGAGAAAAGCCATTTTAAGGAAAGGAGAGCTGAAAAATGTCAAAAAACGTTAGATACAGTGTTCTCATCTAGTAAATTATTAAAAACTTCTCCTATTCTAATATTAGTTGCTTGAAACCTGCATCTCCTCCTGTCATTAACATTTGATGTAACAATCTAGTACGTGTTTACGAGCTTCAGTTGCTCCCTGAGAGGGAGTAGAGCTCCTCAAATACAGGATCTGCTTTTCAGTCTGTATTCAACAGTCAAACTCAGCATGGTTCTGATGTGTCAAAGGGACAACGGACACTTAACCTGAGAAACAGTCTTGTGTAAAGGGCTATCAGCTCTCTGAAACACTGTTCATGATCATCAAAAATCACACAACTGTGAAGTATCCTTCTCAAAAAATTCTCTCCGTTTCTCAAGAGTCAATATACTTATAGTAATGTCCTCCAATGCGTCAACTTTCACACATGCTCAGCTGAAAAGTCTTGCAGTCTTGCATCCTACACAGAGCACACATTTTCGATAATTTGAAGCCATCACGAAAATTGCTGCACATGTATTTTTCCCCTCCAAGGAAAAGTACATGGACTGGACTACAAAAAAGACACTAACTGAGAGAGCTAAAAACCCCAAACAGTTATAGATAAAACTCCCTTACAGACACATGCTATTCTAAAACAAAAATTACTCTTTTCCAACAGAATAATTTCTCTGAATCACAGAATCATAGAATCATAATGGTTGGAATAGACCTCAAAGATCATCAAGTCCAACTGTACACCCAATGCCACCATGCCCGCAAAAACCCCTAAACCCTGTCTTGAAGCGCCACATCTAAACGTTTTTTGAACACCTCCAGGGATGGCGAGTACACCACCTCCCTGGGGAGCCCGTTCTAATGCCTAAATCATGTTGAAGCATCAGGATTTTTTGAAGTAGAACTCCCATTCAGTAAAATGTATGTAATGTTTATAATGATTAAAAAATCCCTGTCATTCAACTTCTGTGTTGACAAAGCATTACAAGGCTCTGCAGACCTTAAGAGTAGCAATACTTACAGAGTCAGGGTGTGTGCTCATTTTCATTCATGTTACAATATATAACAGTTCCCAGTACTGCTAAGGCAGTCAAATACATTTACAATCACAGTAAAGCAATGCATTATTAAGTATGCTTTACTTCAATAAAAGCAGAGCTTTGATGAAAAACAAATTAAACCTCTGTTACAGTATGTATTTGTATTGAATTAATGAAAAGCTACCTGTGAATTAGGGGATACCAAAAGCCTGAATCTTTCCAGGAAAGATTTCAAGAGTCATGATTTTCAACAATATCAAAAAAGTAAAATTAAATTCTCTGTTCTTTATGTCTAAAAATCTTTAGTCTGGTTTACAAACTCTGCTTTATGTACGCAAATATGGTGTCTTGAAAATATGCATCAACCAGAATGCTAACTGCCATTATAAAAAAGTATTAAGCTTGTTTAGACAGTTGGCTTTAGATATAGGGCAAGTTTTTTGTCAACTTTCTTCTTTTAAAGAAGTATTCAGGCTCAATATGTACTCTGTGTTCATATTTTGAATGACTTAATGTAGAAAGCTAACAGCATGATGATTTATGAGTGCTTGAAAATATAAAATCAAGCTTTGAGGAAAAGATGGTTCCAGAGATCGTTATTTTCCAAGATACAACCCCTAAAAGTCAGAAGTGTCCAAACCTATCAATTCCAAGCAGCATTACATCAAGACAATCAAATCTGAAAAATCTCCATTTAAACCACACTTACTTTAAGACTTCTGTATAGCCCTTAGCAGCAGCTACATGAAGTGCTGTACCACCAGATTTTGCATGCCTGACATCATTTATATGGCCGCTGTTGAGCCACTGTCTTGCATCTCTTAGCATTATTCGTTCTTCTTCTTTCCGAGCTGCCTCTATATCAACCCCTAATTCAGATAGGGAGGGGTAAAGGGGAAGAGAGGACAGAAAATAATTCAGTTTAAATACTTAAATGCAATTATGTAACAAATCTTATACCATGTTTATGTGATATCATAAAATATCAGCTAAACAATATGCATAATGTTCACAGTTAGATATGAATATCCTTTTGAAGATGAATCCCAAGAGGTTATGGAAACATCCATTATTAGATGACACTCTGCATGCATAATGCAGTTTTTTCCCAAAAGAATTAAAAAAAAAAAAAAAGCTACTAAAACTGGCTCTTCAATTTTAATAATGTCATCACAGTAATAATCATCATTGAAGTGACCTGTTAAAGAAAGAGAAAAACTGTATTTTAACCTTCTAAGCACCAAAATATAAGTCTGGTTCAATGTATCTGTAGAAAGTAGAAAACAGCTACAAATTTTTTACAAGGAAATAATACAACATTATACTCAAATAGCCAAGCCTTTGGAAATCTCTGTTCATATCTCAGGCAAAAAAAACCCAAAACCACCGAAACCTTTTTTTAATAAGTCTCACAAAAAAGGGAGAAACACAACATAACATTTATAAGTATACAGGTCAGTTTAAACAGATTCAAAAAAACTCCACACCTTGAACAGGCAAAGCAAACCATGCATTTGCAAGCTTTTTTTAATTACTACGACACGGAGTGATCTAAGAACACAGGAGGAAAGGGGTCCTGAAGAGAACTATGTATGAGCACTGCTCTGCCTATGCTGACTCAATGGTGACAATTGGTAATTGGTGAAAGAAGTGGTTGTAAAAATTAAACACATGGAAGTTTCTAAAATTGTCTCTCTCAAGACAATCCATGACTAGAGTAAATCTGAACAGAGATTAAATTTTACATATCTAATAATCTTTATAACTCTGATGGACATGAAGAATGAAATCTAGGAACTTTGAATCAATAATGTACTGATAATCACGTATTCTTGTGTGAACTACTGCAAACTGTAACTTCCTTGGGCATTCACATCTGCCTGCCGTTCAGAATGACACAGCAGTGCAGATCAGCAGATCCTGGGAAAATAATTCTCTAGAGTACAGTCATTTACATGTCAGTGTTGCCTGCAAAACACTACTAGACAAATAAATAGCTTAGATATCATCTGTTAGTCACATTTATGTCCATCCCCTTTTTGCACGCCCAAGGTCTAACTGTGAATCCTTATCAGCAGAAGTAATCTTCTCCACCTGAAGAATCCAACATAAATTCCTACCAGCGTAAAACTGTTCATGTGTGTGGCTGGTGATTTTGAGGCACTTTTGTATAAACGAAGAACAGAGAAAAAGCTCCTCCCAAACCCTGATCTTGAACTTCTAACAGTTAATGTCTAAGCATACTTTCCAGGTACGCCTAAAGACCCAGAGAATTATGTCAAAATAGCAATGATTTGCAGAAAAAGTTACTAATACTGAATTATAGCCTTCTATCAATATCACAAACTATTGCACTTCTGAAGCCCAAACAAGATATAATGGCTGCAGAGGACTAATGGCTGCATCAATACATTATTTTACAAGACAGTAAATTTCTGACCATATTTCAACAGAAGAAAGCATGAGAATCTTGCCAATCTAAACAAAACATCCAACATTAATAACTGGCACGAAAACGGGAATTAAACTTTGTGTCACAGAAAAAAGCTGCTGAGACAACCTAAGTACAATTCCCATCATTAACTACAGAAAACGGAATGTAAACAGCCTTTATGATACCTTGTACGGACCTTTCTCCTTTTGTTTTCCAGACTCTACCAAGATATTGGGGAAAAGGAAAATGCTGGCGGTACGTTTCCAACGCTTCCCCCGTACGGCCCATAGATGGCAATGCGCTGCCTCCCGCCCCAACTACACCCGCACTACTTGTTCACACCATCAGTACACTTTAACTTCTCTGGCAGCCTAACAACATCTGAAATCATTAATAATTTCGTGCTAAATGCTTTCATTTTTGCTGATCAACTAGTGGTATTCAACAGTTCCAAACAGGTTTGAGAACAGCGTGCCATTCAGTGAGCATTTCACGGAATTCAGCGTGAATTTAAATGCTGAATCATTGTTTTGGGACTCCTCAGCCATATAAAGGCATGTTTTATAGATACTGCATGGAAGATCAACCCACTTTTTACTTCATGTAGTGAATGTTTATAGACAAATGTAATAGTCCGCATTTTATCCACATAAACAAAGCTGAGTTAAGCAATACATCCGAGAGAGTCTTGTTACATTTACCTATAATTAAGAATGAGGAACATTTGCTTCTCCTTGGAAAAGGAGAAGTGATCTCTCTGATAGTTACTGAATAGCTACCACACTGTATCATGAACTCCTCATTCACCTCACGTCACCTCTCCCCGCTAACTCACCTCCCAAGAATGTTTCCTATAATTCAAAATAACTGCTTAAGCAGTTAAAAATAATTTTAAGAGGACATCTAATGATAAACAGCTGAAAAATCACTTCAAACCATTACAGTTAACCCCACTTGAGGCCTGAGGAGAGGCAACATTTAAAATCGGCCAGGGCTAGCCATGACTGAAGCCACATCTCTCTCAAGTCTGCTAGTTTTCACCAGTGCAAATGAAAACTTTACTGGGGAAACACAACTTCCACAACTATGATATGTTGAAAGACTGCAGAGTAGAAACATAAGGGATCATATCAAGAAACTGTAAATAATAGTATTTTTAATGAAGATAAAGAAAAATGTGGATTGCAGTGGCGCATATATACATTGGCCCATGATAAAGATGTAACCCACGTGGAGAAAAAACAAAACAGGTCCTGAGAGAAGTTTTTTGTATAACACACAAAATAGTCAAAACGCGTGGCATGCAAAGAGAATAGTTGTTCGGCACTACTTTGGAATAATTTCTGTAAAACTCCCAGTTGCGTTATTTGTGAAGTGTTTGTAACTGTGTCAAAAAAATCTCTGTATCTTACCGATGTGTGTATGTAAGTTATCTTCTCACAAGGTATAAAACTAAACTAGGTTTTAAGCTTAAAAAATAATTAAGCAAGTAATTCCCTTTTGAAGACTAGGGTAGAAAAATGCTGTCCTTACTATCAGAGTGCGATGGCTTCACTTACAGGATAGCTAGTCCGTTAGTTCAGAATTACTGCATAGTCCATTATCAACAGGGTCCTGCTCTATGCTCAGCAGAACACGCGTGGCCTTGTCTGGCCATCTGTGGCCCACACAAGAGAACACACGAAAAGACACCCAAACCAAAGGTCACAATTCAGAAGTGTCGCATTTGGAGATCAGCATAACTGAAGACAGACAGACACTGGATAATACTACTATAAAACTTCTCTCCTTTCATGTCCAACACTCCTTATAACAGAACTGGTAAAACAAGAAGATTAATTTGGACCACGGATCATCTCCTCTCTGGACAGGTCAGATTTTGGAGTCTGAATGCTAAAAGACGGCGAGCAAACACTGCAGATCCTTCTTTTTATTAACCCTGCAAGGCCACATAGAGTTGAATTATTTTATATTCTGTAATTTATTTCTGTGAATTTAGTGTCTTCAGAAGGTCCCATTTTTTAGTTAGACATGTCCTGTAGTTAGACATGTCCTGAAAATATAATTCGATACCTGTAAAATTTGGGCTTAAGTACAAACAAACAAATCGACGATCTGTAGAAGGCTGAATAGTTGCACAACTGGAAGGTTCTGTTTGAATTTTTCTTATAAAGACAGAAGGTCTGCAAAAGCAGCAAAAAGGGTGAGCTAACATGGTGATTCTCCTCAGATTTCTAACAGAAACAAACATCAAATGTCATCACTTAAACATATCTGGAATCACACTGAACCTGACTGATCTCTCAAGGCAATCTTTTGCCACCAAACGACTCCGACTGCTGACACCAATATGTAGGAAGCCATACTCACAGCATTAACCAAGCAATACAAAAATGAAACTACAATGAATGTAGGAATAAATACACATGAAAAGGTTGCAAGAGAAGAGTGTTACAGAAAACATCTACTTAAGTTTCACACTGTATGTTTTATCTACACAGAGGTAAGATTTTTTGACATCCAGGTTTGTTTATTTTCAAATAAGCTGATCTTCCACTACCAGTAACACTGAGACAGGGTTGATCATTCCCAAAACCCTATAGTCAACTTGCATTATCAAACCTGCAGCACTGTTTTATTTTACATGAGGACCAATGCTAAAGCTCGAGGGCTAACTGCATTCAGTCACATGTGTAGTCAAAGATGAAACTGTCACAATGCACCAATAATAATTCCACGCTAAGATAAACAATTATGTTCCTATTTTAGAGCTAGTAACTTCTCCAGCCACAACATACACACAATTAGGCACTTTCCAAATGATCACGATAATGGCTAAATAATCATTCCGTACATAATATTAACTTTATATGCAAGTTAACAATGCCATCAAAAGCACAAGAACAAAACCTCATTGCTGAGACAACTGCCTCGTGATTTAGTAAGATACACACTACAAGTTCACATCCAGATTCATACCCTTTCCACTCTATTTTCATCCACAATCATTAAATATTTCCTATGATTTCATCCCTGCAGGTAAAAGTCCTTAGTTCTTACATCTTCAGACACAAATTCAGAAAGAGGGATGCCGCATGCTTTCTTCCCTGCATCTGTGAAACTGAAACTCCTAAGTGGTCTAACAGCGAAACAAGCTAGGTAGAATATATATTGAAATACATTAATAAATATGTGTGTGTGTGTGAATATATATACATCCATACACAGAAAATAAATTTTTTTATATTTTTATATATATGCTATATAGAGAGATAGATATAGAGAGATATATATACAAAAAACCATAGGCTTTACTGTCCTGTTAAGACCAGGAAGGTAGAAATGCCATCAGGGATGTTCCCAGTGTAGTCACTCTTCAGGACAGCATCCAGTCCCTGTTCTCCACAGAAGGAGGTCAAACCACTCTGAAGCACAGCCCTAGCAAGTTTTTCCTCACCTGACATGGTGCTTCGTTCAATCAATATAGTTTTCAAATCATCTGAGAAAGACCAATCTTCTGAAAATCCTTTAGCTAGTCAGCAAGCCAACTTACATAAAAATGGAAAAGGAATGCTTGGAAAACAGGTTTTCCATAGCAAGTTGAATTTAATATTTTTAAACCACCTGAATTATCCCTTTAGAAGCTAACAGCTACAGTGTGGGAATATCTACATTCTTCTCCGACTTATAAAGACAGTACCATAGATAGTTTATTGTAAGCTTTAAATATGAAATATGAAAACCACGCTGAAATTTTCAGTGAACTGTGGCATTTAGTTTAGGTTGCCAGTGCTAATTTTATAATTGGGCTGTTCAAAATAATTAAACTTGCAAAAGAATAAAAACTAGCGTGTAATGTTGAATCTCTGCATTGTACAAATATACATAAAACACTTGTATAACAAATATTTTTTTTTTAAAAAAAGCAGAAATATATAAATAGGAGATTTTGGAAGAGTTCTTTTCCCAAATAATGTCAATTTTACAAAGAAGTACTACAGTCAATTAGTACAGCACATGAATAAAGTCAAACATTTCAAAAACAATCTTAAAGAACTTAGGTTGAGGCACATTCCAGAAACAACTCTCCAGCAAAGACTGACAGTACTGTTAGAAAAGAGAACAACAACTGTATTTTTTCCAGACTCATTAAAATAGACAAATCGTAGTATAGACAAAAAAATATTCACAACTATCTAATCTGATGTTCTTTGCATATTAACTGTTACAACTGTTAATCAAAATTCCATTACCACCACCAAATAACTGAAACAAAGCCTTTGTCAAATCTACAGTCTACTTCTATGTATCAGTAGGTATCTCTTACCTCCCTGCATACCATGTCATCCACTTTCTTTTTACCATTTGCTTTGGGCATTAAATGGGTTTAACCATAGAAATTAAATCAGGGTGAAGCCTGAAGAAATTACTACGCACTGTATAGCATCCATAGTATCTGAATACCACCTAAATTCTGTTGAGTTAAGTGAATGCAGGAAATCCAATCAACACATGGGTTTGATACTTCCGACCTCTTTCTTCACATGAGGCTGGGCTGAGTAAAAAAACCTAAAAGACAACTTGAGCACTGTACATTGTATTGACAATTCTCTTTAGAAAATAAATTGAGTGACTTTAAAATTCCTAATTTAGTGTAAGTTTTCAAAAATATATTTAGTGTACAATAAACAAAAGCACCCATCCATATTCATAATTACCTTGTCTATTTACTTCATTCTGAAGCAGCTCTTCCATTGCCTCTTCTTCAGCAATATCTAATGGAGTGTCTCCTTCACTATTTACAGCTCCTACATGTGCTCCTTGACTAATTAAATACCTGCCAATAGAAAAACAAACTGTAAGCATCATAGTAAAGCCCATGCAAAAAAAATAGCAGCCAGCAGGATATCATATGCAACGGGTATACACCTGCACACATACAATTAACAGAAACAACTATATAGGTGTAAGTAAAAAACCTCATGACTGTCTACGATCCCTGAATACCTGTATGTCTTTTCATCATAACACCCATTAATATAAATAGCCCTGTGTTTGCTCTTCAGTTTGCCAGACAGACTCCTGACATGTTTAAATACACAGTTCCAACAACTGAAAGAAGAATATGGTTAGATGACGAACAAAAGTGAATGCAAGGTGAACAGGGGGTTGAACCACCGATTCCCAGGAACTCCTTATATTAAGCCACTTTTCCTACAACTTCCGAATTCAGTGGCACATTATGTTTCTATATTTTGCCAGAATGATGACTCCTGGTCTCTAAGGTAGCTTCATAAGATTTACAAAACCAGAATCACCTCTGCTCCTAAATATTCAGAAGGCCAGCTTTTGATGGGGAAAGAAGTGATGGGGAGAAAGGAAGCAGTACTTCACACTCTACTCCAACCCCACTAAGTGTTTTCTTACTTAAAGTGCTACTGTCTCAGGAGCCAACAACCCAGACTCAGTGGAATTTCTTTCTGAATTTCCAATTAACTCAAATGGATCAATTCCAACAATAAGTCACAAAAGGATTAAGTTATTTCATTGCATTAAACCATAAGCTTATAAAGTTATTGAGAAGCTACAGCTTCATATATAGTCTGTTTCTAAGTAGACAATGAACAATAATTAAAACATCAATACAGATCAGTCTTATACCTTCTGATCATAACATTTCCACTTCCCTAACAAATTCAACAGTTTGAGCCACGATAGGACTCAACACAAGCAAAAAATTGCAAACATATCTCCTGCCTTGCAGAGCTTAATTTACACTTTCCATATATTTGAGAAAAAAAGTAATCAGGAAATACTCAGACCTGAAGAACTAGTTATCCATTTGGGAACAGGTGTACCAAATCAAAATTGCTTTCTTAACCTCACTATTGCAGAATGCCAAATTCTGGAGCCAATCACAAAATTAATCCAACACTAACAGAAATGCTTTGAAGTATTTCTGCTTAACTACTGCCAGTTAACAATAACAGATTCCAGATCTAGGATCATATTTTCCTTATCTTTATTCAATAACTCAGCATCAAGCATTCTCATACATTTCTATTTTTTAATGTATGATTTAAATAGCACTTGTTATTAAACCTCTGTAATTACATCAAGAAGAGGTTAAGAACTAACAGATCACAAAATGGAAATTAATTCCCAGAAGTGTAACCATATCTCCTGGGACATGCATCATCAGCTGCCACCACTAACTTTGATGCTGGTATGCAGTGCTGGTTTCATACTGTTCCTCTTAAAAGAGTGCCGCTGTGACTCTTACCTCTCTCCAGTTTAAAGATTTAACTTCTGCGGGAATGAATAATTAATACAAAGTAATAACATTTCTCAACAATACCAGTTGTATTAACAGTGATGCAATCTTCCAGGTTACAGATCAGATAATTGCTATGCAGGGTGTCTGCTAACAGGCAAAAACAGCAGCGGGGAAACTAACTTTCTTACAAAGTCAAAACGTTGATTCAAAATCAAAGTCAACCACTGACAAAAACATCTTTATAAAAAAATCCCAACCTGTTTTTTCTAATATAGACACGAAACAAGTGATGTTTAAAAACTCTGATTTTTACCTGTTTCCACATAATGCCTATAGGGAAAAATTAAGCTACTTTTGTATAGAAAATACGTATCTCATTGAAGCTGCTGTATTTGTCAACTGGGTCAGTAATTTACAGACATGATAAAAGGAGCAAC
>NW_009592945.1:0-12041 GCF_000690535.1 Cariama cristata | reverse complement strand
GTAGGGAATGAACAAAAGGCTACAGTATCATTTCAGTAAAGTTATTATTTATATGTATGAACAACTTCATGATCAAATGATCCTTTAAAGTAGTCTCCAAAACCAAAGCAGCTTACAGACCAAAATCAGATCAGCAGAGCCTAGGGGGATTAGTAGGGCTGGAGAAGCAGAGTTATCCGAGTTCCCCTTGCACGTGCTTACAGGGCTTTGGTTTTCCTGGGTCAGCAAAGCAAGGATGGGTGAACCTGCCCCGAGTTCACAGGACTTAAAGGGTTGGGAGAAACAGAAGAAAGACGCAAGGCAGCATGCTCCTCGCCAGGGAAGTGAGAACGGTCCTTTCCCAGCCTTCCTTCAGCAGCTCCAACAAGGCCTCTCCTCTGCTATCCCCACCAAAAAATAAATAGTGATCCCCTCAAGTAAATAATAGTGAAAGAGCAACACTCAGTATAAACCAAATTATTCAAAATCCAACTATTTTAAAGACAACTTTTAAGCCTGGTAATGAAATCCATGTTTATTCTGTTTTCCACATCATTCAGTAACAGATGACCCTGTCCTGAAAAAGTTTATGCATTTGTTTATCTTCATTTACAGTAAAAATAGTTTCAGCAAAGCAGTGACAGGGTTCAGATGGTGCATGATGTCACCCTGGTGCCTGCAGGATCACAACTTTCATTAGGAAACCTAGCACTACCAAGGGAAAGGAGAGTAACCATTTCAGCCGTGTAGGTAATCTGACTCTTCACAACATACAGAAAGGGAACATGTTTTGGTAAACAAGACCAAGAGAAGGATGCTCTGAGTTTGTAAAGTGTAGCTGAGTAGAAGCCAGTACCAGAAGAATCCTAAAATTCAGAAGTTTTTGTTGTTTTTTATAAAAATCACTTTCCAAACCAATTGTACTTCAACCTAAATGTTAATGAAAACTTTCAGTATGACTTCAAATATGGGTGTATTTGACATTTCAGTTATTCTGGTACCATATACTAAAATCTTCACATGCAGCAGTATATTATTGTGTGTAGGTATGTATGTATATTTTAAAAGTCATCCATGTTTTGGGGAAAAAAAAAACAAAAAAAAAACCAAAACAAAAACACAAAAAAAACCCACAACAAAACCCACAAAGAATGGCTTGTATTTTATCTGGAGGAGGTGTTGCCTTCATCTTGAAATTTCATCTTTCTAAAGCAAGTGAACATAACATAACTTTCATTTCCTCACCTGACATTTAATGGATACAGCTACATGTATGCGGTGAAAAGGAAACTGAAGCCATGTAACAAAAAGTCCAGAACGATGCCCTTTGATACCATGTCCAGAAAAAGGTGCTTTTTGCAAACTTGGATGCAGTAGAAAAGTAAAAACATATAGGACTCTCATCATGACCTACTTACAAAACCTTTTGGTATAGCGCTTAAATTTGTGTCTTTTGTAATTCACTTGTTGCAAAATGGGCATGTTCAACAGGCAGCTACAGAAGAATAATTCAGGAAATCTGATGATAATTTATATAATATTTTGGTAGGCACTCATTCAAAATGTCAATAAATGAGAAGGAAACAGCAGCTTGATCCATAACACACATTTTTGAAGCTAAAGCTTTAAAGTGTTGATATTGAAGCTAAAGGTACCTCTTTTAGACACTCTTGTGGTCGAAGTAGAGAGAACTGCAAGTATCCCAGGAATACTGGGAAAGAAAAGAGAAGGAAAATAAAATAAAATCTTTCCTGATACTTTTGCCCTGACGTTTCCGTGACAGGCATTAGCAGTCTGGGTAAGACCGGAGGAACAAGTTTGCTTTATGATAGCGTTGTTTCATGAAGGCAAAAATACTTCTATTTGAAATTTGCCTTTTAGGAATCACTGCTGTATATTCCTCAATAGCTGTTACAGATTGAAATTACCAACCTTAAAAAAAATCCGAAACATTTATTTTCTATAATTCTGACAAACCCCAGATTCTCTCCCATCATTTTATGAAAAATACATTCCAATACTTTTCATAAAATGTTGGAATCTCAGTATCTCTGAAACAATAAATAACAGCCCTCTGAGATTACTGTACAAAAGCCAAACAGTCCACACCAAAACCAAGCTCAGGAACTGGAAGTTAAAAACTTTAACTAGCAACTCGGCCTACAGTCTGAATTAGAAAAGCAAACCAACAAAAAAAACCCTTACGGCTGACTTTTGTTAAAGTTCATCAGCTGCAGATAACAAGATATGCTGCAGATAACATTTTAATATTATTTCTCTCAGCAACAGAAAGAGGGGCATATGTTTACATTTGAACCTTGCCCTAGTTCACAGTACCTGGAAAGAAGTTTGCCAAGTCATTAGGTACAATATCATTAAGTACTCCCTGAACCTGAAGGTCACCAACACGGTGGCAAGCACAGAAGTGGCCACTTAATTGATTCAGGTCATTAAAAATTGCTTACTAAGCTCATTGGAGACTCACTAGCGAAAACAAGAGTTCCCTTCAGACTACTCAGAAGACTGGACAGCAGCTTCTAACTCCTGATATGTGAGGAGAGGGACCCTTCTAAAAAGTCTCTTGCTGAAAAGAGGTTCAATGTGTGGTATATACATTTAAAATACACATGTTCAGTGTGGCCTTCCAGGGAAACGGGGTAATTGCTAGCAGGGGCATCAACCAACAGCACAACCCATCTCCCAACAGCTTTTAACTAATTAGCAATTCCAGCTAAACCCAGCTGTTGGGTTTTTTTTTAAATCCATAGATGGTGGACTGCAAACTAATTCCATGAGTGTCTTAACTGAATTATAATAGGGAGCCAAAGACAGAGAAAGTGTCACTGTGTTCATGCAGCTGTGCAAGCCGTCATTTGAAGAAACAAACATTGAAAAAAAAAATATGTTCCACAGGATGTAAAAACAAATTAAAATCTCACAATTCTTTGGAATATGTATTTTAATTGCCTTCTTTTAAAACGCCTTTCAGAACTATTTCACCGATTTTTTTTTTTTAAAATATAAAGTATCGATAAACTTTTAGAAGTACATCCTTGTAAATCATTCAAATTACTAATAAAAAGACATCCATAATAAATCTGGCCAAACAATTAGACCTTCAAGAGACATTTAACAAATACAAATAAAAAAATGTTAATGCTGTCATTTCCAATTCTACTTTTTTTAAAGTTGAAATACACTAGAACTGTAATAACTGATCCTTTTCAGACCTTCTGTTGGTTTGAGGGTCTAGGACTATTTCTTTAAATATTTTCTCACTGCAGAAGAGTTTTACTTTAAATTTAAATTCTTAACAATATTGTTAACTCAGACAGAATAGAAATGCTACCACAAGCTCCCTTCTCAAAAGTGGTTTTGGTTTGGGTCTGGTTTTGTTTGTTTGTTTTAAATTTGCAGCAAGAATAACACTCAAATGCCAGGCAAGCAAAGGTATATCTACCTGCATATACAACATACCAAGAGATAAAATTACACCTTCTATGTGATTCTTGAGTTTTTAAGGTGTACTTCTCAAAATAACATATTAAAGAAAGGCTTAGCCTTTTTTTTTTATTTTTAAAAAAATCTTAAATAATACAAACCTGATGCAAATACAACAGTATTAGAATAACATTGTGCTAAATTCTGTTGTGGTACATAGTATGCAAGTGCCCTGTGTCAGTGGGCAAGTTTCAAGGAAAATGAACAGTTGGTTGAATATGAGTGAACAGCCAGCACCCAGCCGCCCCTCAAATACTCTCTCATGCACCCTCACACTGTCACACTCACTTTTAAACACATTATTCAAAACTAACATAAATGTAACTACAAAAAGTCACAATTTCGCTGGTTTTGAAATATATATTGTAACCCTTGCAAGCATTAGGCGGAGAGTGTTAAAATGCGCACAGCCCCGGGACAGGCGGCTGGCCGCTCTCGCAAGACGGAGGAGCCCCGCTCGCCTGGGCATGGGCACCCCGCACAGCACCCCGCTCCGCACCTCGGGGACCTCCTCGCCCTACAGATAATTTCCCTTGTCCTCCTTTCTCTACAGCTGAGATACTCCTTCAGTTGTCTTCTCTCCTGAATCTATGATTCACAGAAGTAAATGAAGGCTCCACATTCCATACTGGAGCCAAAACCGTATAAATTCAATTGGGCCAAGAATACTTTCTCCTGCATGATTTTAAGACCGATGTAGAATAAATCAAATGACTTGAAAAACAATTAAGTCAAACTCATAGGGATGTCTTATTCAAGGACTCTGCAAAACGCCCTCCCACGCTTTCAGTCACTGGTGTGCCTCAACCTTCTGCCTCTAAACATTTAGAACTGACATAAGAAGACAGGCTTCTCTGATGGCATTCAAATTAAAATCCAACCATGATAAAGCTCAGGCACTTTTAAGGTTATGTTTCTTTGTAAATTCCAGAAGATTCTCACTTGCATCTTTCTCTTGGAAAAAAAGTACTGCAACACTTTCTAAATAGGAATGCTCCCCCGATGAGCAGGATCATCAGCCAGCAGCTACACAAAACACCAAGTCAAATAAGGCCCATTAGGATTATTTGGCAAAACTAGATAATTATTTCTCCTGAAATACATGAGTGATGATTTTAAGACAGCTGATATCAATAAGAGATCTGAGGTGAATTTATGATTCCCTCTTGCAGAACACAAGAGATGAGATTGCTAGAGATGCTTAAAAAAAAAAAGAATAAAAAAATAGTTGAGAAACAAATGGACAAATTATTTTAATCAAATGGGAAAGGACATTTCAATTTTCACCAGTCTAATCCAGATTTCAGCATATGTGTTTTTCTAAATTATCGACTAGCTTGAAAAGACTTTTTTACATCCTGCAATACGCAGACAGCAGCAAACCCAGCTTCTGATTCTCCCTCATGAAGCTGTTATGAAAGGTGCCTTGGACCGACAGACATCTTCGCTTCAAAATTGTCAAATATTCCCAAAGCTATCAAAGCTGTACAACACAGAGATCATAAAAAAAAAAAAAATCACCCCTTGGCAAACAGCACTTTCTATCAATTCTAAATACCGTATCTATATGAAAAATGTATTTGTGCTTATGAAACCACCACTCCACAACGTACCGACACACCACTGAGCTCGGCATATAGCTGGCTGTCCCTAGCCTCCACTGCAACTTGCACACCCAAGGAAGCACAGTAGTAGAATCACATCTGTTTTCCTTCTTCGTATGCAGGAGCATAGAAGAAACAGTGTAGATAACAGTATCTGGTTAGTCTTAGCGCTGCTGTGTTCCAAGAAACCTCTAAAAAGAGCCAGCAATAAGCTCTAGAAATATTTGTACGTAGGCGGCCACCTAAACATCAACGGTGCAAAGATGGAACAGGAAAAATTCCTACTTGCAGCATATGAAAAGCAATGAAGCCTTCATATTTTACCGTGTCCATATAGAGGAAAGACATATGAGAAGTGGCAGAGCAATGCTTAGGTGAAAGCAAACGGTGACGGAGAAGAGGAAAGTAGGAAATGGGAAGCAAGCTATACAGGGAAATATATACTATAACCTATTTACAAAAAGCAAACAAAAAAAATAAGAAAAAGAAAAAAAAACTGGAGCCTGGTAATGTCAGGATGAATACAGGGAAAAAACTTAGCAGGAAAGAAAGTATAACAAAAAGTATTTTTAAAGTACGTATCAAATGTTAACTTTACTATGTACTTTCTGAAGAAGTGTTTCTCTCTTTTACTTCGAAGTCTGCACCCTACACTGAAAAAATGAAGGCTGAGTTTGAAAAATATGTTGTTGCAGCTGCAGAAGAGTACATACAGTAACTCTAGCTCACGACACTCTCTGTGCTCAGGATGCTTTCCTGTAGCAAGTCTCCAAGCATTTGTGGTGATTCACTGCAGTGTCATCAAGATGAATACTTGTGATTGAGTTACAGTGGTTGAAAAAAAGAGGTAACAACATCATGGAGGTAGAACAGGAGGATGAAGAAGGAAAATCATGTTGCTGCCCACCTTCCTCAGCTAATTCCTCACCACCAAGAGGTGATCACACCACTACCTCACCGTCCCTCCTGACTTGTGCCAAGAGCAGCATTGCTATATTTGGCTATAGTAGCACCACAAATTCTGATTTTTAACTTCTGCTTTCTATTTCAGTGGAAGTTATGAATGTGGACCTAACTTAACAAGCTTATTTTCCTCCAACAGCCACGTGTTGGCCACGTGTTGGCATTTATATCAGAAAAATTTAAATCAAGATCAATTCTTTTACTTAAACAGATATTAGCATACCCATAACCACTACATCACAGAACTTACCTTGTTTGTAATTATGTTATGCAATAATATAGTGAACAAATCTCTCTACAAAGCAACATTACTATCACAGTGCAGCTTTTAGCATCACCCAGTAGTATGGAAGTTGGTCTGATGCCTTGTTAGGTACCAGCAATCTGCAATTCACAGCAGTTGTGTACCTGTGCAGGCCACTTTGAACTTCCTTGAAAACATATTTCTTCCAAAAGAAACTCATACTCTTTATACAAATTTGATAAGCAGTACCTCATCTATAATCAAGAGGTTTCAAGTAATTCCTTTCTTATACTTATTTCCTGTCATACCTGTTTTTTACAAAAAAAATCTTACATTTTTGTGTCTTAGTAGATGAACTGTAGCCAAATAACTCACTCTCATCAATGTACAGCAGCCTTATGTCTCTAGAGGTACCACACTATATCTACATGGAATTCAGAAGAATTCAAGCAGCTTTTATCCTGCCTCAGTCAGGGATAAGACTAGAAAAATACACAGAGATTAGGATTATTTGCACCGAAATGACATAGTTTAGGATATCCAACAAAAGACACAGCTGTAAGAAAGGATAATCAGGTCACAAGTTGCTTTAGTGTCATTAGAAAGTCTATGCTATGTGGCAGAATAAGGTCAAACTCACAATAGAGAAAAACTGAAAAGCTGAAAAGAAAATAAAAACTGAGATGCACAAGTGCGAACTGACAACATACACCACATCCATGTTTTCTCCTAGAAAACAATACTCAAAACCAACTGTACTATGAATTAAATTATTTTATATCAGATAAATGAATAAATACTATATTCAATATTTAATGGCACCAACAAGTGCACGGATATCGCAGGCTAAGAAGAATCTATTGCCACCTCTCTCTGAAACAGCAATTTTGAAATAGTTGATGAGGCCCTCACAAGTGACAGTATGCCATACTTACCAAGTGCTTGCTCAATTCAAAACCTGGTTGCTCATGTACCTAGAGCTGCTCTGCCATGTTCCAGTCATACCTAGAAAACAGGAGTCGATCGGTGGCAATGGGCAGCTACAAGCCATCATCCAGGGAGGATCTGATGTGTTGTGTTTCTCGGGAGCCTACCCGAGCTCCCAGACTTCCATATGTATCACTCTTCCTAATGTCTTCTCTTCCATATGCATCACATTCAACTTCAGAAGTCATATGTAAGATACCTACACTAAATTGTTCTCAGGATACCAATAAAATCAACGCTTTGTGATAAATAAGTAAGGTCTTTCCCATGCACATCACTTCTCAAAGCACGATGGTGTTTTAGACATGAGCTGCACTTTTAAATTCTTTTTCAGCCAAAAACTAGAGTGCTCTGAGCTTTACATCGTGCATCAGTCTTTTGACTTTTCATTAAATCCAATGAACTGCTAAAGCATATTAAAAGAAAAAAGATACCTTCCACTAATTTGTATATCCCTGAAGAAGGTATCTCTGAACTTAAAGGTCTAGTAGACTGACCTTTAGAAGAACAGAAATGCAGTATACCTACTAACAAATATTTAGGGTCACAAGTGGAGACGCACACAGTAACGCAATCTGAAGAAGGCAGCTATAGAGCACGCACTGTCCTTCTGCACCCTAGAGTGACCAGCTCTCCCAGACTCCCTCAGCTGAACAAACAGGTATCAAATCAATTAGGTCCTTTAATTTCCTCTGACCCGTCAACCATATCTTACTGTGTATTTCTGCCGGCTGGTTTTTATCCAAACATCATTATCACAGATACACAGCAGAAAAGATAACACTCTACCACATGACATAATTTTAAAAAGGGAATTTCACCATCAACCTTAACAACTTAATTAGTGTCTCATTATTCTTAGGATGTACATACATGCAGCAAAACCATGTTGAAAACAGTACACTGCCACAGTACATCTTCATAAAAGGGAATGTCAACTGATACTAGCTCACTGATCTTCTTCAAGTTTCTCCATTATTTTCTCTAACGGAATTTTGCTTTATCCTTGCAGATATCTAATACAAGTTTGGAGGAGGAGGAACTCCTATGTTGCTCATAAAGAACAAGCATCGCACTTTGATGGGGGGGAGAGGCTACCATACTAGCATATTTTCTCTCCCATCAACATTTTTTTTCCCCAGCCTGTTCTTCCAGAAAGAAATAAGGCAGCGAATAGAAATTAATTAACAATCTTCCAAAGCCTGCAGTGACCTTTTCACAGCTCTCAAATCAAACATTGCATCTTTACCAGTGTCAACTTGTAAGAAGTCAGTCATTCTTCTAGAAGAGCTGTTCTTTGGCTGGGAATAAATCTTCGTTCTCTGCTTTTATTTTGTCATGTGGCTTGTTTTATAATATATCTTTCTGAAGTCCTCATTTTCTAAGTGGGTTGTATCAAGTTTCATCTTTGGTCCTTTTTCCTTTCCTCAAGTTAACATTTCCTTGTGTCATTTAAAGTAACATCTTGAATCCTGACAAAAACATTCATTCACCTTGTAGCATCTCTCTCAGATCAAACCCCGTATCAGTCTGCATAATCAGCCTGCATATGGTTTACACCAGATCACCAATTTCACCTTGTCATTCACAAATCCAAACTTCTCATTGTCCTCCAAAGACCCATTTCTGAGTGTATCACTAATAACATCACTTCACGCTCAGTTAGTTAAAACCGTAACTGGGAACAAAGCTAAATCATATGGGAGACATCCCTGACATTTTTATTAGTCTGCTTTGCCTAAATAATGTCTTGCTCTTCCAGGATTATAATGGGTTATGGCAAAAGAGTTTAGATTAAAAACACTCCAGCAAGTAATAGCTCCGGATGATCAAGCTGTTAAAACCTAGAGAGAAATGGATTAGAAACAACTGCTTTGAAACATATTTTATGGCACCATCACCCTCACATATTGTGGACGAACATTCAACAGTACCAGCTGGTTCAGGATCGTGAGGTGGGAGATGAAGGGGAGGACTCCACCTTAGCACCGGCAGCTCACCACAGTCAGGCTTCTCATCAGAGGTACAAGCTATGTCTGAAAAGCAGCCCAGACTTTTTTTTTTTTAAAAAACTACTTGGATATTTATGTCAACTGCTGCTGGCAAGCCAGATCAGCTCACTGATCGAAAAGAGAATAAACCCTCCAAACCCCCTGAAGGCTAGTCTTACACTAATGGTTCCCACCCTGTTGTGTGCTGGTTAGATGTCATTAGATAATGCAAGAGAGGGGGTAAGGGCCAGTGGAGGAGGGAAAACCAAGGAGAGAAAGGAATGACTGCCTATTTCTGCAGCAGTCTCAAGTTAGATCACATTAAGCACACTGTGAAACTGCACGTTTACTAGCCTTTACTAGCCGTTGCCGGATGAGCACTGGTTGTGTCCCCGTACCATGGGCAGGAATCACTGCCGCCCAGCACCCACAGCTGTCCCCCCAAGGCAATTAGAGCCGTAAGTAAACCACCTATCACTGCACATCTATGTATTCAACTACAGGTTTGCAGGACTGTCTCTCACTCCTCCATATACCAGACAACGATCACTCATTTAGTCTTAATGGACTGTTACTAAAATAGAGAGATCCTGGGACAATGGCTTCCTGAGGCTTCAGCAAACTAGTTTGGCTGGGTTCACTTTCAGGTGTCTGGAGTCTGGAAAAACAGATGGGCGTCAGCAGTAAGGTAGTGGTTACACACAAGCCTTTTAAAGTCTGCTTTAAATATTAGGGGAAGGAGGGGATACAACATAGGAAACTTTGGGCAGAAAGGAAAGCAGATGAATTGGGTTTTAGAGCAGCAGAGGTAGTCAAGCTGCTATTCTCTTCCTCAACGAACTGAGTGAGGAGGCTCTGAATGTAAGAAGTTATCCTCTTTCTAACTGCAATCATATGCTTCAGCCTTTAAAATCTGTAAAATAAAGAACGTGTATTTTGAAACTGTGCTAAGTCTTAGGGTCTGTATGTGTAACTGCATGCATCAAACATGTCTCCCACACATAAAAGCAACCATACTGAGCCAGGACAAACATCCATTTAACATCTAGCCTGTCTCCAAAAGTAAGCACATGTTCAAGGAGAATAAAATTGGGGCAAGTACATGCTACTTCTCCTGTAATACCTTTCCAGTCTTCAACTACTGTCATGGATTTTCTGAACCAGATCTCACTTGAATGTATGTATTCTGCATTTGTATTTTTTTATGTATCCACCCTCAGTGGATTTTTCACCCCTTGAACCCATGAGAAATTTTAGCATCTACAGCAATATTTGGCAAACTGTTACTCAGATGTAGTACCCACCGCATGAAAGTATAAAACCCCTGTTCTTCCCTCAGGAGACATCTCCCTCCCCCTCGAATTTTTTTTTGCACAGAAGTGTAACTGTCACTGACTTTTAAGTTACTTTTGAAAAATGTTTTTCTTACACTTGCTGGAAGATGCATCTTCTTTCATTTTGGGGAAGATGAAAAAGCATTGATATTGGAAGTAGTAAAACTGTATTGTAGCCTCTAAATACTTGCAGACAAGCTTTGAAATGTATCAACTATGCATTCACAACTAGGCATGGTACAAAGTCTACAAGAAAACACATTTTTAACACAAACTTTAACTCTTGAACAGGAAAGAAATGTCTATAATTCCAGATTTATTTAACAGTAATCTGGTACAACACAAAGCAGAGAGAAATAAAAAAGGAAGCATTTAAAAATTCTGTTTCTTAAATGCCGCTTTGCTCTATTTTCCCCCCTCTATTACATTTTTGCATTCTAAAAAGGAATTTGTTTATTCTCTGATACTGAAATAATATACAAGTTTTTAAGCTGTAGAAGAGATCTATCAGATAAAAACATTCATTATATACATCCAATTAGTTTTAAAAGAGTTTTACAGAGGTAAATTTAAGGGTCCTATCCATTCAATACCATCTTAAAGAATGCACACAAAATTTCTGTTGAAATCCTCCCGCATTAAAGTTCATTTCACATAACTGTAATTTTTCAAAGGATTTGAAGCTGACTTTTTAATTCATAGTAACACACTGGAGAAAAAAAGGCTCCTTTGTGTAAAGCTTTCTGTATATGAAAAAAATGGAAGAATAGAAAAATAGAACATGCTATACAAAATCCACCTGTTAGGCAATTTTGAAGAATTTTCATTCAAAACATGTTCATATTAAAATTACTTGTAAGCTAATTCACATGATCATAAGCTAGATGAACACTAACTTAAGTAGGCAATTATAAAATTAAACTATTCAAAGAATTTCCAGTAAGCTAAAGCACTCCCAGCATTTACAGATCTCAGAAACAACAACAGAAACAAAAGGAACAGTTGCCTTCCACGGCAGAGTTTTGGGTTTTACAGCACAACTCTCCATCTGCAACCAGCCGACACTTTATTTCACACTAAATGTAAAGCATTTGACACTGTCATGCATGACACCCTTGTCTCTACATTGGAGAGAAATGGATTTGATGGATGGTCGCACTCAGAGTTGTGGTCAATGACTCGATGCCCAAGTGGAGACCAGCGACGAGTGGCATTCCTCAGGGGTCAGTACTGGGACCAGTGCTTTCTAACATCTCTGTCACCAACGCGCACAGCGGGATTGAGTGCACCTGTAGCAAGTTTGCCGACAACACCAAGCTGTGTGGTGCGGTCGACACGCTGGAGGGAAGGGATGCCATTCAGAGGGACCCCGACAGGCTTGAGAGTTGGACCCATGAGAACATCACGAACTTCAGCAAGGCCAAGTGCAAGGTCCTGC
>NW_009592944.1:11267-17519 GCF_000690535.1 Cariama cristata | reverse complement strand
AGCTTCTGCCCGGCCGTGGTGCTCGTGCCGCCGTCACCATCCCTCCCCAACAAAGACCTCAGAGGAGACCTGGGCTTGGGAGACTTGTGGGGTGTGTGAGGGAGCATCCCGTGCGTGGAGAACGTGTGGCAGCAGGGGCAGTGACTCCTGGCACCCCCAGAACAATTTCTCCTGGCCTCAGGACTGCAGCTGAGCCCTCCAGGGATGGCAGGCTGTGACAGAAACGTGATTTGGTTTCACACGTACCCACTTATCACTTGGGAAAGCAATAATTGAAGTATTAGATGTACATTAGCAACTGGCCTTGAGGGCTTCCCATTTGGGACACTCTTAGCCCAGGAGAGTACAGAGGCAGTGGCCTCTGCCCCCCCGCTGTGCCCCGCGGGGAGCCAGCCCTGCCCCATCCTCCCAGGCAGCTCCTGCCCGGACGCCGCTCCAAGCCTGGCCGGTGCTTGGTCCTTCCTCCCTCCTGGATCGAGCCCTGTTTTCTCTTGTAACGTGGGGTCACCTCTGGGGCTGTGGTCAGGGTACAGAGTCCTTGCAAGCCCGGGCCACCAATGCCACCGCCCGCAGGGCTCCGGCTGCTTTGGGGCTGGGACTTGTAAAGCAGCCAAATGAGAGCGTGGGCTCAGGCGGTGATGGCTTCCAGGGCCGGTGCTAACACCCCCGCTGCTGCTCTCTGCACACCCCTGGGCAATGGGGGCCCATGGGGGTCCCACGGGGTGTCTGCTGCCCCTGCATGGCATGGGCCAGAGAGGTTTCCTTGGCTCCAAGAGATAGCACTGAGCCCTGCCTCAGTTTCCCCATCTTTGCCATGCAGGTAGTTGCAGGGAACAGTTAATTACTGTCCATAAAATGCTTTGAAAATGAAAAGACTCATGCTGTTGTGTTATTATCATTAATAATAATATCCTCCAGGCTTTATCACTGAAACTGCTGCTGGAGATGTAAGTTTCTTACAGCCGCATACAGTGGAGCTTGATTTAGGGAGCTGTAGTTTATATGAGTAAAATCATTATAAATAAAATTGGTTCATTTACTGCTGCATTAAAGCAGACAGGAGCAATTACCAGTGCAATATGACCATCTCCACCTCAGTCCTCAGCCCCTTCCGTGCCAGTGTAAAGCTCCCAGGGCTGGGGTTGCTGCTGATGGGAGATCTGCCTGAGCACCCTGACAAACCCCTGCAAAGGGCCCTGCACATCTCTCCTGCATCACACAGGAACCCAGTGATGGCTTTTGGGGCAACAAGTTAGGCAGCTTCAGCACCCAACAGTGGTGGTGCTGGTGGCAGGGGGGACAGTCAATCCACCTGATGGGAGACACCAGGACAGGAGGGTTTCAAAGAGGACCAGAACAGGCAGAAGCAGAGCTGGCCCGTGGCACAGTGAAGATGAGACCCTGGCTGTCCCCTCGGAGGAACCCTGCTGACCCAGCTCTTGCAGAGGTGCCCGGTGGCTTGCTGGTCTGTTTGGGACTGCTCAGTCCTGCCATATGCCTGAAAATTGTGCCTGATAAGCAAAGAGGAAATAGAACACCAGGGCCACCAGGAAAGATGTCTGTGTGGAAATAACCCTATTAGGTTTAAGAAAAAATAAGTAAAAGCAAAAAAAAAACCCAAACAACCCAATAGTTTGCAGTGGAGTGGATGCTGAATGGCCGTGGTAATGGCCTTCATTCCTGGAGGCTTGCAGAGGGATTCGTCTGGGACTCAGGAATCAGTGATGGGTTAATTCAGGAAAAACCCCCCAAAAAGGTCCAGCAGTTAGTGGGACCAGCATCCCCAGCTCTGGCCTTGCCCCTAGCTCCCAGCTGGACTGCTCCCACCGCCACTCTTGTGGGTGCCGAGACCCCGGGGCAGCAGGGCTGGATGCTCAGACCATCTCCGGTAGGGCCCGATACATGGTGACCCAGGACCAGGTGGCATCGCAGCTTGTCCCCTCTTGGGCCTTGCTGGCCCTGGGCAAACCTGAAGAGCAACAAGAAACTGCACAAGGGAGGAGGTGGCTTTGGCCGTTTCATTTAAGAAGGGCTTGGTTTTGGGATGGCCTGGAAAGCCGCCATTCCTGCACTTTGGAAGGAAAAACTGGCTCTGTAGCAGTACTAGGTTTGCAGGGAAAGCCAACAGCTCAGGACACATCAGGGCTCAGGTTTGCAGCTTGACAGGTGGGGGTGCACCCTGCTCCCCGTGGGGTCTCCACCACTTCTCCTCCTCGTCCCCTGCCCTAAGCTCTGTATTTCTGATCCTGAAGATGAGGCTGAAGGTGCCCCCAGTGCGTGGCCATGTTAAAGGCAGGGAGGGCATTAAGAAGCCCATGGTGAGAACCCACTTTCCTGCAATTGTGCCCAGGGCCTTTTCCAACCCATAAGTAAATACACAGAGAAGGTGAGCAGAGAAGGACAGGACACCCCCAGCCCAGACCCCCCCTCTCCCCCAGCCCTGGGTGCCGTGGCTGCAGCAGGAAAATCCTCCCCCCATGGGGCAGCAGTGACAGATGCCAAATGCTTCAGGGCCCATGTGGCTTTAGCCCCCAGGAGAACTCAAGGATCGATATGGAAACAGGGCTGGAAAAGAAAAGGAAACAAAGAGCCTAAAATGATCTGTGAGACTCCAATTCACTCTCAGGGGTGCAGAGGGCGCCTCTGCCACGTACAGCACCGAGAATCATACAGAGCTGCAATATAGAGATCTTTCTATGTATATATTTATAGGTATGTATATATTTATAGTGCACTGCATTTAAAACAGCCGGGCTTGCTTCTTCAGCTCATTCCTCTTCCACAGAGCCAGGCGGTCGAACTCAGCGATGGTCATGCCGAAGATCTGGTAGAACTCCTCTTGGTAGAGGTGGCGCTGTAGAGAGATGGATGGAATGCTGGGCCAGGGCTGGGGACCGCAGCCACCACCCAGCGCCAGTGGCCACCACGCAGGCCATATGGATGCAGTGAGGTGGGAGGGCACACAAGGAGGTCTGATGGCATCCCCTGCCCGGCTGGGTGCAATGGGGTGCTACAACCCCCAGCAGTGCTCATTCGGAAGAGGGGGAGCACCTGGCTCCCTCCTGCTCCTGCCAAACGCACTCATGTTATAGGCATTGGCAACAGCTCTGCCCGGCCAGCGGAGCAGCAGGACCACTGTGACCATGTGCTGGCACATGTGTGCTCCTGGGGAGCCATGGGGGATGCTCTTCACATGTCCATGAGCACCTCGCAGCCCCATGCTGCCTGCCGGGACTATGGGGACATCCCATGGGATTGGGTCCCTCTGAGCCCTGAGGAGATTGTCCCCAGTGGAAGAGGTTCTCCTCACCTCTAACCGAGTCCTGTCCACATCTTTGGGCAGCTGGTTCCTCCCCCTCGTCTTCACCAGGAGCAGCTCGTAGGGGTATATCTGCACAGGGACAGGAAGACCATGGGGTAGCTCCGGGGTCAGAAGATGACAGTTGGGGCACATCTGAGAATGAGGCCATGGGGGCCACCAGAGCAAAGCCTCCTCCTGCCATGATCAGCAGGGTTTGGGTGGCACAGCTGCCTCCAGGGCTTGGAACAGGAGAAGGCAGAGCAGGGACTTGCTCTCAGGGTAACCCTGATCCACCTTGAATCACCTTGGTGGCTCTGGAATAGCCTGCTCACTCTGCAAAACCAGGAGTGACCCAGGGACGAGTGGAAGTAGGGGAACCACCAGCACAACCACCCTTCTCTGTTCCTCACTCAGGAGACAATTCTGCTTGGCCAAGTGCTTGGGACCCTGGCAGGAGGGGAAGGACCCTGGTCTGAGCCCCACAGTCCTGGGATGGGGCTGTAAGGTGGGGGATGAAGGTAGGGCATTGTGGGCAGAAGGCAAAGCTTCCTCCTGAAGGGCCTGAGGATGCACAGACACCTCTCTGGGACTCCTTCTGGGTGGTACTCGCATCTCTGGCTGGCAGCCACTCCTTCGAACAGAAGTATCTTACCTTGTACTCTGTGGGGACAGAGAAAAGACAAGAGAGACGTGAGCCATGCTGACCCCTCTGCTGCCAGGATCATCCCCCTGGGGCCACAGGGACCCCCTCCTATCTCCCCCCTTCTCCTTTCAGCCTGGACCTCATTTTCCAGAGCTGCCTGGAGTGGGGTAGGCAGCCCCACTGCATCTGGCTTTGTGCATAGAGGGTCCCCAGCCCACACTGCTCCTCAGCCCCTGGCACTTTACCTCGCATCCCCCAGTTGACGGCGTTCGTGCTGTCATAGTGGAAAAGCTCGGCACTGGGAGGCTGTGGGAGGGATACAGGCAATGAGGAGTAAGAGGCTCAGCATGGCACCTCCCATGTCCCCAGAGGGGAAGGCACCCACCCACTCCAAAGCAGGACCCGATCCCCACATAGAATCATAGAATCATTAACGTTGGAAGGGACCTCAAAGATCATCAAGTCCAAACGTATACCCGATGCCACCATGCCCGCTAAACCCACTAAACCATGTCTTGAAGCACCACATCTAAACGCTTTTGAACACCTCCAGGGATGGTGAGTCCACCACCTCCCTGGGGAGCCCATTCCAATGCCTAAACATGTGGCAGTGAGGAATGAGGAGATGAACTGACAAGCCCAGGTCACTTGGAGGCAGGACCAGGTCTCCCAACCCCCAGCAATCGCTGCCCCAGGGTATAAAGCAAAGCTCTCCTTCTGGGAAGCAGCACCAGAGTCCCTCTGAAACATGACCTGCAGGAGGTTCAGGGCAGGCACCCCTGTCCTGCAGTGCCTGGACAGGGCACTTTGGTCCCCAGCAAGGGTCATTTTGGATTGGCACAGACCAGCAGTGACAGCAGGGGTGCAGAGAAGGGGGGAGCAGGACACCCTAGTCACGAAAGGGGAGCACAGGGGCATTGAGGAGCTTGGGGAGAATGGCAAACGGTGCAGAGATGCCTGGCAGCAGCAGGATGCAGGCACGAGACACTTACCCTGTGCAGCCCATTCCTCCTGTAGGCAGGAAGGGATGCCGACTTAGAAATGAGGGGATCTGGAAAGAAGCCACCAAAGTGTATAAGGGAAAAAGCAGGGGTGAGCCCCACACCCTGGGAGAGCACCGGCTGGGCCACCCTCCCCCTGTGCTCCCACATCACTACCCAGCTTCACATTCACCCAGCTCTGTCTCCTTCTAGCTCCAACTGATTTCCAGCCTGGCTTCCTCCCATGCTGACATTCCTCTCCCCAAAATCCCTTTCCCATGGCATCCCTCTCGCCTCCCCCTTCAGCACAACACAGTCTCCTCTCTCAGTTTCTCTGACCCGTCCTCTCCTGGTGCTGCCCTGCCTCAGTCCTTTCAAGGACTCCTTCTTCCCTCCCTGGTCCCAGCATCTCCTCCAGCTCAGGCTCTGGACCCCATAGCCATGGAGGACCAGCCATAAAAGGCTGCCAGCTCACACACTCACCGCTGTCAGCCAGGTAGTGCGTCCGGGGAGCTGCAAGGAGAGCAGAGCCAGGCATCAGGGAGGACTGAGCACCCCACGCCATACAGAGCTGCCCAGCTGCCAGCCCCACAGGTCCTCCTTGGGGCTCCTTGGAGCCCGCGGGGGGCTGAGGGGCTCCCCGAGCATCTCTGAACAGCCCCAGCTCCGTGAGGGCAGATGTGCCATGAGGAAGGAGAACACAGAGCAGGTAGAGGCTCCCCAATGCCCCCAGCCCCCCTGCAGCCCCGACAGGAGAGGGGCTGGGCGCCCTGAGCACTGTGCAGCAAGCAAGGAAGGCCACTGTGGGCCCAGTTAGCAGGTGTGGGGTGCCAGGAGGTCCCAGATGTGTTATTAATGAGGAGGTACACACGCAGTGAGCCCAAAACAGGTCAGAGCAAACCCAGCATGGCTGTGCTGTGAGATTCCCAAGGGACCCTTCAACCACTTTTTTCCCCAGCCTGCCCGGACAGACTGCAATTCACCCGCCGGGTGATGCCCCATCCCAGCCAGGGCACAGGGAATGGATGGAGCCCTCCAGAGAGGAAAAGAGCCTCCCAAATCCAACTCTGGTGCCCAGCACCTCTCCCACCACCCCTTCCCAGTTCCCTGTTCTTCCCTCTCCACCCCAGCAAACTTCCCACAGGGGCTGGGGTGGTTCTGGGTGGGACAGACAGACGGACAGGGTCGTCCTTACAGCCATTGAGGGAGCCCTCGTAGCCAGCCATGTGCAGGGCCTCTCTGCTGCTGGCTGAGCTGCGAGGTGGTGTCCAGGGGTCTGCATAGGAGTTGGACCGAGCCTTCATCTCCTCCCTCAGGATCAGCCTGCC
>NW_009592944.1:8425-11187 GCF_000690535.1 Cariama cristata | reverse complement strand
CATGGCACCTCCCAAAATGGGCTCAGCATTTCCCATCTGCTCCCCTATCCCTGGGGACAAGGTGCTGGGACGGGGTGCCTCGGCAAGGGGGTGCACTCCCCCTCCCTCAGACCCCATGTTGCAGGTGGCCAAGGTGGGAGAGATGGCAGAGGGCATCAGGGATGGTGGTGGCCCCTTCTTGGGTGGTGGAGCTGGCCTGAGCCTTCTCCCCAAAGCCAACCACCATGGGGGCAGCTTGCTGCCGGCTCTCCCCTGCCAGGCTGCGGACAGGGAGATCACTCACCTTGTGCATGCCCCGGTCGTACCCGTCCTCCTCGCCTCCTGACGAGAACCTCCGGGCTCGGGGGGCTGCAAGGAGACACATGGGGGGGTCAGATGGGGATGAAGGTCGAGGCAGGTAGGGAGGAGACAGTCCCCAGCTGCATGGGGACAACTGAGTCCCAAGGGCTGCTAGGATTTTGGGGTCACTTTGGCAGGTATCTCAGTTCAACCCCTCCTTCGGGTCCAGACCCAACTCAGAGGGGGCATCCCTCTCCGGGCTCGGGGGGCTGCAAGGAGACACATGGGGGGGTCAGATGGGGATGAAGGTCGAGGCAGGTAGGGAGGAGACAGTCCCCAGCTGCATGGGGACAACTGAGTCCCAAGGGCTGCTAGGATTTTGGGGTCACTTTGGCAGGTATCTCAGTTCAACCCCTCCTTCGGGTCCAGACCCAACTCAGAGGGGGCATCCCTCCCAGGGAATGGCTGGGTCTGGGGGCAGGAATGGGTTTCCCTTTTCCCCAGCCCAATGCAGGGCCGTTACCTTTGGGGGAGCCTTGGAAGGACCAGTACTCTGACTCAGAGTGGTAGTATGGGTCCGGGGAGTAGGCAGGGCTATACTTGGATGACTGTGCAATGTCTTCGCTGGTTTTGCTTTTCGTGGCTGCAGGGAGGTTATCTGCAAAAGGAGCAGGCAGAGCTGTAAGGAGGACTCCGAGTCCCGCTGGCAGGATGTGCAAACATCCACCCCGGGATGAAGGCAAATCATCTTCCCTCCCCTCTCCCCAGTGGCCACCAGCAATTTATGTCTGGGACAGCATGGAGCAGAGCTGGGAATGATCTATTTTCAAACTGCTGACACCTCCTGAAGACAAGGGTGCAGAGGCAGACGGTGGGGATGGTGACAAGCATCACTGTCACCGATGTGGTTGGGAAGGGACCCAAATACCTTGTAGCCCACAGCACCATGAAAAGCTCTGGCTCCTGCATAGTGCTCACCCCAGCCCCAGTACCACCAGTGCCACCAACCTCCCCATGCCCCAGTGTCCCAGGCTGTCCCGTCACCCGGAGGGCTATAACCGCCCAGGCGGGAGGGGATGGAGGAAGGCTCAGTCCCAGAGGGGAAAGGGCGCTTGGTGGGTTACTGCCAGGGGAAGGCGGCAGTAGGCTGTGCAGCAGGGGGGGAGCAGACAGGTGGCCCCAGCAGCTCTGGCTCTGGCAGGGGCTTGGTCCCCCATGGCAGGGCCACACACAGAGCTCTGCTCAGGCTGGGGACCAAGCCTCGGTAGCACACAGGAGAAACCCAAGGGTGAGCCATGCTCCTTTTCCCCAGAGGCTGGGAGACTGGCAGGGGAAGGAGCACCAAGGACAGGCTGGGTGGCAGAGCCATCCCACCATCTCAAGCAGGCGCAGGGGACCCTGCCAAGGGCAGCTACTTACAGCAGTGGGTGGAGGCAGCAGCAGGGTGGTAGGAGTTGGGCAGGTGGGAAGGGAGAGCCCAAGGAGAGAGAGGAGACACAGTTACTGCTCGGGATGGGGGGGAGCTGCTGTCCCTCTACATGCAGAAGCAAGCAGGGACAGTGCAAGCCAGCCCCACTGAGAGACACCAAACACCCCTGTCCCTCCTCCCCAGCCCTCAACACCCCCCAGGCCTGTTTCACCCTGGAGCATCCATCCAGGATGGGCTGTGATTTTTCTCCAGGGCTCCATGTGAAACTGCAAATTACCTTCTTCATCCCTTTCCCTAGGCTGCTCTGGCTCCTGGCATCAGCAAACAACAGCCACCTTTGTCCCCTCTGCCACCCCTCCATGGCCTCACTCCCCCTCCCACAGCTATCCCTGGCCCCTGCACCACTGACAGCCTTCGCCTCCATCCCTCACAACAAGGATGCGGCCCAAAGCCGCCTTTTTCTCACACTGAACCCTGCATTCTGCTGCCCAGAGGGGAAGCAGGAGCATCAGCCCACCAAAGCCCAGCACCCCAACACCTCACCTTGACGCCTGTTCCCGTCTCCCACCCTGCCTCTAAACACGACTCAGGCAGACCAAGCCCCACGCTGGTACCCTGCCCCGCTTCCCCCACGGAGCAGAGCCCGGTGCACAGCAGGCAGACCCTACCGTGTCGCTTATAGATGGGAGGTTTCCGGTAGATGTTACTCTCGCCGGCAGCTGGTGGAAGAAGAAAGAAAGAAAAGGAAGAAAGAAGGGAGGAAGGGGAGGTCAACATGAGCCTGCTGAGAGCAGACAGGACAGAGGTCCTGCAGAAACTACCCCACGCCACGTTTCCACCACACAACCATCTCCGGGTCCACGCATCCCATGGGAGCGCAGCACCGGGCAAGGGCCAGGCAGGCTCCGGGACGGGCAGCAGGAGCACGGTCCCGAGGCTGCCCTCGGGCAGCGGTGCACACAGAGGACATGCAGTGAGCACCCCAGCATCAGCATGCACCGCGGGGCGGCGGGCACTGCCAGCCCCGGGAGGGAGCGGCAAAGCCAGGGACAAC
>NW_009592944.1:300-8140 GCF_000690535.1 Cariama cristata | reverse complement strand
CCCTGGCAGGGATGGGATGGGAGCAGGGGACCATGGTGGGGAGCCTCTGGGTGTCCTCATGGTGCTGTCCCAGGGCATCAGCTATACATTGTGGAGGGTTCCATGCTTCGGAGGAGGACACGGGCAGCGGAAGATGCCTATAGCTGAGCAGGGTGGTCTGGGACTCTGGCCCCCCTGCGCATGCTGAGGGACGGATGGGGAACTCTGCCTGCTTCCCTCCCCACTCTCCCTTCCTGCCCGCTCCGTCCCCGTCCCCGTGGGCTCTGTGTGGCCGGGAGCGGGTGGTGGCCCTTACCTGGTGGCCCCCTGCAATCCCTGCAGAAGGGGAGCAGGCATCTGGCAAGCCCAGAAGACTCTGGGGGGAGGGAGCGGCGGGCCCTAGGGGGAGTATAAAATAGTCATCTGTAGCAGATGGGTGCGGAAAGGCCTCCGGCAGACACGCTTCGGCTGGTGATCCTAGGGGGGAGGCAGGGGAAGGGGCAGGCTCTCCGCAGGGGACTCATCTTCGTGTGGGAGGTGGAGGAAGGTCAGGGAAGAGGGAGAAGAGGGATGTTGCAAGGATCAAGCAGACTCCGGGCGGCTCTGAGACATCCAGGTGGTGATGGGGAAGGAGGAGGGTTCAAGCTGCAGGTCCTGTTTATGGATGGCCTCTACCAGGGGTAGATCCTGCTGCCAGCTGGCTCTAGGCAGGCGGCGGAGCTATGCATGCGACACAGCAGGGACGGCACATGCGGGCATGCCACAGACACGGCGCTTCCCCAGGGACCGGGGTGCTCCAGAGCCTACCTGGGATGTGGAAATGCTTGGGCGCTTGGTATGAGGTTGGAGTGGAGGACCTCACATCTAACTGGCTATAGTAGGGGGAGCTGCGCCCGCTCTCGGTGCCTACGCGGTGCCGAGCAGAAGCAGCCATAAGTGACCGACAGAGAGAACAAGAGGCAGAAGAAAATGGGTGTTAAATGCAGCGGTGTTAGAAGAGTGGGGGCAACCCACATGGCGGGGGTGACGGGGATGTGCGCCAGGCCATAGTCCAGGATGGGGCGTAATGGAGCAGGGGGAGATTTCCCACATCTCCGGAGGAAGGCGGGATGCAGAGGAAACCCCGTGTGCAGGTGCTGTTACAGGGCAGCAGGCTGCCCCACCGCTGGTGAGAGGAAAGCCGAGCGTGCTGCAGAGGCAAACGGTGATGGGCCCTTGGTGGTGCAGCGAGTGGGTAGCTCGGGGAATGCAGGACCTCCGGATGTACTGACCTCGGATTTTCCCAGTCGTTCCTCCCCAGCTCCAAAGGACAGCAGACACGGCATGGACACACTCTGCTCCCCCCCTGACAGGCTCCAGGGCGTGCACACATGTGTGTGTGTATGTGTAAGGACCCCCCCTTATAGCACTGACTGGGCACACTCTCATGCACACCCCTCCCAGAGCTACCAAGCCAGCTGCGAGGGTCTCCACTGGACCTGGGGGTCACCTCCCTCCCCACCACATCCTCCATGAGCCCCAGCTCAGGTCTGAGCCAGGACACAGCCTCAGCCTCTCCTCACTGCTTGCAAGACAAGAGTCAGGGGAACGAGAGGATGCACGCAGTAGAGCTGGTCGCTGCCCTGCAGCTCCTGGTGCTGTCAGCTCCCCATGGACCCCCCGAAGGCCTCCTGCCTGCTTGTCAGAGGAGGGACCACTGGGGTCTCCTGGGAGAAGCAGGGGACAATTTGCTGATCCCCATTTCACTTGGGGGGTCTGAGCTTAGCCCAGCCTGGGGTTGCAGCTGAAATCCTCACCTGAGCGGTAGAAATGGTGGGGGGACCTTGGGATGGTGGGGGACATGCCTTGGCGGCTGTAGGTGGGGGAGTCGATGTAGCCAGGGCTGGAGGCTCGCCTCTGCCGCGTGTCAAAGCTCTCGTAGATGTCCTGTGGATGGGGAAAGGCATGGAGAGGAGTGGGGTTAGAGCTGGCAGGATAAGGGATGAGGCAGGTCAGTGCCTCGGTGGCCCTGTGGGACGGTGTCCCATGGACGGGGTCCCTGTGCTTGTGGCAACCAGGGAGGGGGCACGCTCCACGGTGTGACATGCTAGGCAGCGTGTGTGTCCTCTGTGGCTGGAGCGGGTCCCCAGGCTGCTCTGCCTCCTCGCTGCCAGCGTGCAGGAAGCAAAGCCCAGGGTTTGGGACTAGGTGATAGCGTCTGGCCAGAGGCTTTCACCCCCTTTCTGGGAGATCGTCCTCCTCCCCTGTGCTTGTTCCCAATTACTGGCATCCCCCTCCACAGGGCAGAAGATGAACCCTGGGTCCACTCTGCCAGGGAGGGCTTGCATGCTGCTCTCCCCAGGGCCTGAAGGACAGGACCCTCCTGGACAGGGTCCCTCCATCTCCCCCTACCTCGGGGCAGCACCCAGGCGGGGGGATATTCAGCAGAGCCCCAGCAGTCCCTCAAAAGAGGGATGCCCTACGGTGACAGCAGGTGACAGACCTCCCAGTGCCCACCAGGGACGTTACCTGCGAGTATGGGGAGAGGGTCCCCAGGGACTGGAGGCAGCAGGAAGCAAAGGGAGGAGAGAGGGAGAGACAGCACACAGTTAAGGGGAGCAGTGACAGACTGGGGTCCCACAGTAGCTCATTTTCCCCATGTTACAGCCTTGTCACAGCTGCCAGCCAGCGAGGGTGGCTGGTGGCACAGCCGGAGCCGAACTGTGGCAGCACGCCGGGCAGGAAGCCCCTGGCCAGGAGGGGAGCTGGCATGAGGATGGCACCTCCCGAATCAGCAGCCTGTACCCCTTCTCAGAGACCTCGGTGGAATGGCTGCAAGGGGGGAAGGCGGCTGCTGACCCCGCAGTGCTCCACAGCGGGCCATGGCCATGCTGCCTGCACCGGCACCGGCGGGCTGGAGGAAAGCACACTTGTGACAAGCCTTGGGACTGGAGATGGAAGAGATGCTGCTGCTGGCCATACAAAGTCCTCTTCCAGGACCACTTCAGGTCCCTCATCTCTGTGTGAGCTGCTCAGACCCTCTTCTTCCACAGACTTACTGAAATCATCCAGCAGTGCCAGCCTGCCTGGGGCAGCGGGGCAGGGCAGTCCCATGCCACGTGCTGCTTGGGCATCATCTCATCACACATTTGCAAAAATGCACTGGCCAAGCACCCTTCCCCTGACTGCAGGGCCAGCACCCACCAGGGGCAGCCTGGCTGTGCTCCAGAGATGCCACACTAGGGCCGGGTGGCCAGGAGGATTGCCTGCAAGGGGCCAACCTTTGGGCTGAGCCTGCTGGCCGCCTGTCCCTTCACCCTGGAGAGACGCACATGTGCTGTGTGCCCTCCTCCTCTCCTGCTGTGGGCTGCAATGGGTGAGCTCCCTGCCACATCGCTCCCGACGGTGACATCTCCTCCCATGTAGCACTGCCTGTCCCTGCACATCGGGTCTGCAGCACAGCGTGGGCAAGGCGCTGCCAGCCGCTCATAAGGGCACTGTTTTCTTTCTTCCTCTACAGCAGCAGCACTAAGATTTCCCTTCCAGCCCAGGCCCTTTTCCCAGTGAAGAGGAGCCTCCAGGAGTGGTCTTACCCCTGCTCCTGCCTCCCTGCAGTATTCCCACTGGAGTGAGCGAACCCACGTGCGGTTTTCCGCATTGCCCCGTATTGGGGCCCGGCTCCCTGCACAGCCCGGCATTGGGCGTATTGAGACTCAGTACCTCCCCATAGCTATATCTCTCCAGCGTCTCATCCGACGTGTATCTGTGATAGGGCTCGTAGGAAATGAGGTCAGGACGCTGCACTTCATAGATGGCTTTAATCTTGGGAAGAGCTGCCAGGTCTTTGTAATTAAGGATCTCATTATCCACTTTAGCCTAGGGAGAGGGAGAGACAGAGACAGAGAGACGGAAAGGAAGAGAAGAGAAGGAAGGGGAGGCTGGAGCACAAAGTGTGGAGCCAGCACAGAGCAGACAGAGCCCACCGTCACCCCAGCAGCAGGAAGAGGTAAGAGGAGATGCCTGAGAGGCAGCAGCGGGAAGGGGCAGAGGAGGTGGGGGGGTGGGACTGTGCCCCTCCGTGTGCCTCTGGTCTGTGCCAACAGCACTGGCAGCACGGCATGCCGCTGGGGTGAGGGGGCACAGCTCATCCGTGCTGTCCCCAAACGCTGGGTTTGTCCCTGGGGGATGCCTCACACTGCAGAGCAGCAAGAGGGAATTGCTGCTCTCTTCCCTGGGGCTGGAGCATCTGTCCTGCCCCGTGTGAAGGGCAGAGCTGTACTTACGCAGATGACACGGTTTGGGGAGCCAATGCTGGAACCAGGGGGTGAGATGGAAGTTTCTGACGTCCTTCTGTGCTGTGGAGGCAGAAAAGCGGAGGACAGGTGAGAACATGGCAAGGAGGGACCCCTGAGGAGGCACAATGCTGGGGGCAGTAAGCAAACAAATCATTGGTTTGGGGGCTGAGTTTCACCCAAGGTCCAGTTCCTCTGCCCTTCCATCTGCTTGCCGCCAGTGCCCATGGCCGTTGCAGGCTGCTCTGCCGTCCAGTTTTGCACCCTGACCTCTCTCAGAGCCAGATCTGAAGTCAGGCGAGTGTCCTGGCAAGACCCAGTGGGCAGCTGTCCCTGTGGCCAGCCGGGCACAGAGAGGGAGCAACAGCTCCAGGGGTGTGGGGGATTGGTGAGGGGACTGCTATGATCCCTTCCCCCCGGCTGTGGCATGGGCTGGTGCCAGGCAGGAGGCAGGTCCTTGCTACCAGCCTTGGCCACGGCCACCCGCCACCCTCTGGGCAGTGGGCACAGAGCTCGTGCCATCCTCGGGAAGCCATCCTGGGGTTGGACACTGCCACAACACTTCATCTCTAGCAGGGACTCGGGGGCATCATCACCTGGGATGTGCCACCTCTTGGAGATGCCACTCAGCTTGCTGCCTACCTTTAGCTTCTTCTCTGCTCTGGCCGCTTGCTTGCAGATGGGATGCCACACTTCGGAGCCTGCAACACAGCAAAGGGAAAGTGTTTCAGCTCCACGCACAGCTCCTCCCAACTACTAGGGATTGTCCAGCTCCCCCTGCCATGGGGGACTCCCGTCCTGTCCCTGCTGCCTCCAGCACTGACCCGCAGCCCGCGGTCCCCTGGGGGAGACGTGTCAGTGCTCTCCCTAGCAGCAGCTGCACTGAGCAATGGGTGTTATAGGAGTGCAACCCCTGCATGCTGGGGGGGGGCAGCTCCTGGGTGGCCCTGCGTGGGCAGGAGGGAGGAACCAGAGTCTCTCAGTATGGAGCAGAGCAGGAGGGAGGTGGTGAGCCCTGAGGATGCAGAGCGGGCGTCACCTGCTGGGTCCCACCGGCTTTCCTAGGTGCCTTCTCCACTGCAGCGTGGCCACAGGCACGCACCCATTGGTAAGGTAGGGCAGTGAGGACTGGATGTCTGTACTAAGAAAAGAAACCTCTCCCAAACACTGAGATGTAGTGGCCAACACTACTAAATGGTGACAGCAAACCCAGGTGCGTTTTCGGCACAGCCCACCAGTGCTCCGCCAGGCAGCTCCTGCTGGTTAAACTCAGGGTAACGCTGAGCCCAGGGCATCCACAGCCCCGCACACACCCTCCAGGCTGGAACCAGCAAAGCCACTGAGCTTCGCCCAAGTGTGCCCCAGGATGGATGCTGAGCACACCCATCCTGCTGCCCATGACAGGGCCTTGCTGGGACCCCCACTCTGGCTCTCTCAGTGCACAATTCCCCCTTTGCCACCCATGGGATCATTAATGACTCAGAGTGACAGGCAAGCACAGCTTACTGAGAGAAAACAAACCCTCCCTCTGTGCTGAAAATAGGCCCTAAGGCAGCTCCAGGCAGGGGTGAGCTCCGGCTGAAGCCAAACCCAAATCACCTGGCTGTGCTGAGCAAAAGCACTACCCGTCTGGTGCTGCTCACAGCATAACCTGGATGGGGGGAGTTGGGGGCAGTGGGGAAGGGATCCTGGCCCACCCTCCCCTGGGGCTGGGGCGAGTGGGGAGCCAGGCACCCTGCACCCATCCCAGCCTCTGTTCGCTGGGTGCAGGTCAGAGACGCATCCAGGCATGCCTGGCAGCGCTCCTCAGCTGTGCAGGCAGACTAGAAGGGAGCAAAAAGCTGCCAACGAGGAACAAAGTCTCCTCCAGCTCAGTGGCAGGGAAGGTTTCATGGAGAGAAATGATTGCCACACAGCCCAGCAAGAGTGCAGGGGCTGGGGAGCACTGGAGAGGGGGTCTCTGGCATCGCTTCACAGAGGGACCCTTTCGGCACCGATTGCCATAAGGACCCGACCCCCAAACAGCCCCACAGCCGGCACACCTCCGCACAGCCATGCTGGTCCATGCCCTGACACGGGGCAGGGCAGTCCCTCCTCGCTGCAGCGGGATCCCTACCTGTGAGGTACATCTCCTCTCCTTCCGTGAACATCTGGTGGCAGCGGACACATCTGGCACAGGTGGGGTGGTAGTGCTTCCCTCCTGCCTGCAAGGGCGAGCAGAGGGGACCCTGAGCAAGGCAGGACATGATGACCTGCTCACGTCCCTGAGGGCAAGTGGCCCTGGCATCACTCGCTGCTGCAGACAATGACAAGGTGGATGGGGCAAAACTACCCAGGGTGGCCTTGGAGACTGTCACAACACACAGAGAAAACCAAAGACCACTTCATCACTAATGCTTCTGATCTGCTGGACTACGAGTCAGGCTAGGAACCTTCTGCTCTCCTTGAACTGTCCAACACACAGGAAAGCAGAGCCAGGAGGTCCCAAACCCCCAAGGAAGGTACCCCTGCAAACCTCACCCCTAATAAATCATCCTTGCACTCTGGAAATAACTGAGACCCTCTGCAATAACGCTCAGCCAAGCAGCCATGCTTTGCACCAGCTCCTTCCCTCTACAGCTTTGAAGAGAAACAGCAAATTTGGCCCAGGATGTCACAGCAGTGAAGCAGCAAAGGGAGAAGAAGGGCCCCAAAGATAAACCTCACAAAGCACAGGCTTCCTCTTGCTGTCAGACCCTCCCTGGCTACCAGTGTGAGTCCCTCTCCCTTTCCCTGAAGGAACTTTTCTCCTTCTCTGAAGCCATGCCCAAACTTCAGCACTAGCAACATGCTATTACCCAGCTGAGCAGGAGCTGGGCTGCTCTGGTTGCTCTTTGACAGCGATAATAGCTTTAATTGGTAGCTTGTTTCCACTCAAAGTGCATGCTAGCATTTCAATTATAGGCTCGTTTTCTGGGCTGGGAACTGGTAGGCAGGATTGGCTCAGGGCAGGAGGAATCTGCGCTGCGCTGTTAGCGCTCGACCCCAAAGGCCATTTTACTCCCATAATAACCCAAAAGAAGAGGAAGAATGATTTAAGGCGGCAGAGGGAAGACGAAGCTTTCACTGACAAAGAAAGGGGTTATGACAAAGACGGCTAGTGCTCGTTTGAAACAGGGAGGATCAACGGGAAAATTTGCTGCAAGGATAACTGAGAATCTGCCAGTTGATTGCCCATAAAAATCAACCTGGAATTCAATGTCCTTGGGGTGCAGACAGCACACAGTGGCTTTTTCCCCTCTGGTTTATGCTAGAAATGAGTGGAAGGTTTTAGGGCAGGCAGGGGAGATGAGCGGGAGAGTCTGGAGCGCTCTTCCTTTCATTGCAGTACACCCCAATCCAGGGAGGGGACAGCCCTGCACCCCAGGCACCTCCCTGTGCCAGCTGGCAGCAGCACAATGTACTCCTGGGCTGGCCCGAGTGAGCCCACAGCCCAAACATCCCCAGTTAATACCCAAAAGCTGGATAACACGGCAACAAAGTCACCAGTGGGAGGGCTACAGAGACAGACCCACCATGAAGACAGAGAGGCAGCAAGGAAGACCCCAGCC
>NW_009592944.1:0-271 GCF_000690535.1 Cariama cristata | reverse complement strand
AGGAGGCCCCCGGGCGGCCCCAGCAAGCAGCCGCCCTGAGCCCCGGCCCAGCCGCAGCACCCCATGGCAGGGGCTTGCACTGAACCAGCCTGAGCAAACACAGCGGGGGGTTCCAGGCTATACAGATCCTAAACTAATTTTACCCCTAAAAGCCTCATCTGGAGCCCTCCGTGCTGTTGACGTTGTGCCAACGGGCTCATGGTGTCTCATGCCCGTTGCTCCAGGGAGGGGACCCACCGCCCCGCCAAGGCAGAGGCTCCCTAAGGACGGC
>NW_009592943.1:0-2131 GCF_000690535.1 Cariama cristata | reverse complement strand
AGCCAGCACCCCCAGGTCTTTTTCTGCTTACCTACTTTCTAACGGCTCTTCCCCCAGCCTGTAACGCTGCATGGGGTTTTTGTGGCCAAAGTGTAGGACCTGGCACTTGTTCTTGTTGAACCTCATGCTGTTGGTCTTGGCCCATCGATCCAGCCTGTCCTGATTCCCCCAGCACCTCACTGCCTGGAGCTCACCGCTGGATCCTCACCCCGGCACCTCACCACCAGCTTCTCACCACCAGCTCCTCAACCCTGGCACCTCACCCCCAGCACCTCAGCGCTGGGACCTCACTGCTGGGTGCTCATCCCCGACTCCTCCCTCCCGGCACTTCACCCTCGGAACCTCACCACTGGCACCCCACCGCTGGCTCTTCACCCCCAACACCTCACTGCCAGCTCCTCACCCCCAGGACGTCAACCATGGGGTTCCCATCTTTGGCACCTCACAGCCAGCTCCTCACCCCCGGCACCTCTCCGCAGGCTCCTGTCATGGTCAAGGGACTCATTTTCGTCAGCTATCTCAAAACAACCAACTGAAGGAGACTTAATGCCTGTTGGCGGTGAGCAGTGTGTTTTCTCTCGGGCACATCTGAGGGGGGCAGAGCAGTGAGTCGTGCCCCACGGAGGTGGGGGGTGGTTCCCTGCGTTAACGCTCTTGGAACCGAGGAGATCCACTGTCCGCGTGAAACTGCTGGGAGACAGCGACACCCTGTGTCCGTACCTGGTCAAAGCACAAAGTGAACTGAGTCTGGGGGCTAACCTGATACCCCCACCACCTCCTGGAACGTTCCGAAGGAGCTCACTGCGCATGTCCAAGCATGCAAATGAGTCTCCACCTGTGGGACGAGTCCAAGAGAACCCCACCTCATTAAAAGGCAACCGACCCTCAGCCATGTTCAATTTTGGAAGTGGGTTTTGCTGTGAATGGGAGGTGACGTGTTGGTGTGCCTGTGAAAGAGCTGCCAAGGGAAAGTGAGGGCCAGTAACAGCTTTCGCTCATGGATTTCTTAGGCATTATGAGTTTCTGGAGATATCACATTGCATATAACAGTCTCATTGTGAACCCTCTTTTTCAAGTGACCCAGAACAAGAATGATTCTAAATGGTGCCCTGTAGCAACGACAAGCCTTTAAACAAATTAAACAGGAGATACTTCATGCAGCAGCCCTTGGGCCAGTCCGGACAGGGCGATTATAAAAAATGTGCTCTACACTGCAACTGGGGAGAATGGCCTTACTCGAGCCTCTAGCAGAAAGTGCCTGGTGGGATCTAAGTTTTTTGGAGTTGGCGATACAGAGGGTCTGAGGCTACCTATAGTCCATCTGAACACAACATACTGACAGCTTATGAAGATGTTTGAGCTGCCTCGGAAGTGATTGGTACTGAAACACAGCCCCTCCTGGCACCCTGGCTGCCAGTGCTGGGCTGGATGTTCCAAGGGAGGGTCTCCTCTACGCGTCATGCAACTGATGCTACATGGAGGAAGTGGGTTGCACTGATCACACGAGCTTGAATAGAAACCCCAGGCATCCAGGAATCTTGGAAGTGATTATGGACTGGCCAGAAGGCAAAGGTTTCAGAATGTGACCGGAGGAGGAGGTGCTGTGTGCTGAAGAGGCACCACTGTATAATAAATCACCAGAAAATGAGAAACAATATGCCTTGTTTACTGATGGGTTCTGTCATATTGTAGGAAAACATCAGAGTTGGAAGGTGACTGTATGGAGTCCCCTACAACAAGTCACAGAAGCTGGTTAAGGAGAAGGTGAATCGAGTCAGCTTGCAGAGCTGAAAGCCTTTGCGGCTGGTTACAGTGATGAAAGCAGAGCAACTGGCAGCACAGAAGTAAACCCGTCCAGGCTGTCGCGTTGTGGCAAGATATTGCTGTCCAGGTGAAGAATCTGGTTGTGAAGGTATGTCACATAGATGCTGTGTTAAGTACCCTGAAACTGCAGAGAGAACTGCCCAGGTGCAACTGCCGGGAGACAAAGACATCCTATGCCTGGTCAAAGCACAAATTTAACTGAGTCTGAGGGCTAACCTGATACCCCTACCGCCTTCTGGAACGTTCTAGAAGTAGCTCACTGTTCATGTGCAAGCACGCAAATCAGTCTCCACCTCTGGGAGGAGTC
>NW_009592942.1:0-47867 GCF_000690535.1 Cariama cristata | reverse complement strand
TATACACATATATAAGAACCTAGACTAAATGATTACAATAGCCTTTTCTCACCATACAATCCATGAACTGAACAAAATATACCAGTGGTAGTCTTAACCACTAAGGTATAAAAGTGTAAAAACACCTCATGGCTCCTACTCAGTTTTTTAATTCCCAAAATACTATTTAAAACCAAAGAAGCTAGATTAACATACAGTTAACAGACTATTCTTACTGACAATAAAAGGAAACAATTTATATAATCTGTCCAACCATTTATACAATATGCCCAATCATTTCCATAATGATTACTTATTTAATCTGCAGTATGAACTTCCCAAGTTTTTTCATTTTAAGGAAAACCCATACAGTTACTTTAAAGCAATCTGTGAACATATCATCAGACATGTACTCCTCAAATATTCAAGCAGCAAGTCCCCAGGGACCTGCATGCAAATACAACCCTATTTTCCATTAGCTTCATAGAGCTGGTTGTTTAAAACAGACTGAACTGAGATGTAAGCTCTGAATACATAGCCTCAAGACATATCACATTCTATTTGACCTAATGCTATGCAAGTGACAGGACCAGAGCAGCTATTTCTTCCACAGTTTTGCTGTAAGGTTTTTCTTCATTCCAATCTAAATGCTACCTATTTGATTGCTTCCTTTCCAACATCCAGAATTATCTAATAACATCATCAACATAAATACTAAGGTTAAAAGGAGGAAAAGCTACAAAGGGTAACAAGCTTTATAGCCCCATTTATATCTTCAATCCTTATCAAGTAAAAAAAAAAAAATATCCCACTGATCTCACTGGGGGCTTTGACCCAACTTGTATTTCCTTCACTGAAAAAAAAAAAAGCTATTAGATAAAGGAAGGAAAAATTAAACTACTTTAACATATCTCTCTCATCTCTTTTAAAAGCAGCACTCCAAGTTACAGTTTGTTACTAGATCAGTGTAGACAGGTATATCGACGACTCCCTGAAGAAAATCACAGTACGAGAACTGTATTCGTATTCAGTTTTCAAATGTTGTTTGTTGGTTTACCAAAACTAAGAAACGGTGAACATTTGGACAGATAATGTCCTTGCCCTGGTGTTGCAGTGGAGGCTAGCTCCGGGGGCTCCACAAGCACAAAACCCCATGTGTAATCAGTAATCACAACAGCCATACGTGGAAATGGGACTGTTCCCAAAGTCCCTTTCTGAGATATTCACTAAATATCAGAGGAGTGGAAAGGTGTCAGTCTCCGTAGATGACTGCCCCTACAACAGCCTTGCATGAAAAAATACATAAAGCACCATGTCCTTCGCAGTTCTTCCTGACACCAGGAGGGCACATGCCTTCAAGGCAGCACATGAGCCAGTCCAGGCTGTTAGCACCGTTCCCAAGGTAGGCTGTCTTCAGCCGGAGCCCCCAGCTTGCCAGACAGCGGAACACTTTGCCCTAGGCAAGGAGGAACTAGGCTTGGGCTAATGGCTTTGCTTATCTCCTCCTGGCATGCCCAGCCTTTTGTCACTGTTGCTGCTGTTCTTTGGGCCCCAACAAGAGAAAGGAAGACCCTGAAATTCTCCATCCAATATGTCTTGGCATCAAATAGGCTTGGTCTCCACAGGGTATCAAGCTTTCCTTGACCATCCTCCAATCCTAGCCACCAGAATCACTCCAGGGTTCACAGAACTTGCAGGCCTTGACATCATCCTACTCAATCACAAGTGACCATGAAGTCCTTCATCCCCTGTTGTACTTCAGGCTCTTCTGCTCCTCTGCTTCACTGGAGTCCCTTTGAGCTTCAGTGTTATCTAGAGTTTGGGGAGCAAGTTGCTGTCATCCTGGAAAATTGCAAGGTAAAACAATAACAGCAGAGGTCTTGGATGAACAGGAAAACAAGCTGGGAATAGGAAAGACCATATTTACTCTGGAGCAGATGAGAATCATTGGCCTTCAGCCGAGCCCATCAATAATTAAGGTGGAAGAGGAACCCTCAGCAATGTCCCTATTTAAGTATGTCCATATCAGCATTTTTCTCTGTAACTCTCACCATTTTGCTGTTTCACCACTGACAAGTAGCGATTTAGATGTCACAAGTTGGAAGCTGGTAACCTGAAATTTAACATTAGCTGCCAGTCAGCGTTAGTATTGGTTATAAAGAGCAGGGGATCTGAAGAAAATTATTGGTATGAACAAAAGCAATGACTGAAAATACAATAAATACCTGTAAATATAGAAAACAAAGGAATAAAAATTCAGCTTTCAAGTAAATAGTATCTCATGTTTAACAAGAACAGTAAAGTTAGAATCATGCTGCTAGACAATGAATATAGATGGATGGTTCTTCTCTTAATCAGCTGGAAGAGTGTTTTGATAATTCTTCTAATCATAATAATTCCATTTGATATGAAGAAGTATCATAGAATCCTAGAATGGTTTGGTTGGAAGGGACCTTGAAGACCATCGCATTCCAACCCCCCTGCCATGGGCAGGGGCACCTTCCACCAGACCCGCAGGGACACCTTCCACCAGACCGGGTTGCTCAAACCCCCATCCACCCTGGCCTTGAACGCTTCCAGGGATGGGGCATCCACAGCTTCTCTGGGCAACTGCTCTGGCCAGTGCCTCAACACTCTCACAGTGAAGAATTTCTTCCTAATCTGTCATCTAAATCTTCCCTCTTCAAGTTTAAAGCCGTTGCCCCTTGTCCTATCACTCCCTGCCCTTGTCAAAAGTCCCTCCCCAGCTTTCTTGTCAGCCCCTGTAGGTACTGGGAGGCTGCTTTAAGGTCTGCCCGGAGCCTTCCCTTCTCCAGGCTGAACAACCCCAACTCTCTCAGCCTGTCCTCACAGCAGAGGTGCTCCAGCCCTTGGATCATCTTCGTGGCCTCCTCTGGACTCGCTCCAACAGGTCCCTGTCCTTCTTGTGCTGAGGACCCCAGAGCTGAAGGCAGGACTGCAGGGGGGTCTCACCAGAGCGGAGCAGAGGGGCAGAATCATATTTCAAGTCTTTGAAATGCATTTATAGTTTTTTATGACAGCAGCTATATAAGTTCTTGTTCTTTCAGGGGAGGAGAAACCCATGAAAAACTAGAGTTCTAACTCTTTAAGAAAATATCTGCCCCTTAGTGTTTCATAATTACATGAAAAAACTCCAGTGGCCTTTCGTTTCTTTTTGCTTTATCAGTCTTAAAGGAGATTATGGATTCAGCCCTTTAGCAAAGTAGAAATGGTAGATCTCCTTTTCCTTGCAGCTGTTAATATTCTGGGCTAGTTTATAGCTTGAAGAAAATCCAGCACCTTAAAATAAATTACTGAACAGCTAAAGTCATATTTTTGCCATTCTCTAACTCAGAGCTGTAGATTTACTTTTGACTTCAAAATTTTAAAATAATGCGTCATGACAAGACTTTTGTGCAATGAAGATCGTGTATTACTTTTTACTTAATTTTTATGGCTATGTTACAATTTCCCGTAAACAGGCTCATAACATAAAATTCTACTTCTCTTCCTTTCTAGATGGAACCTGCTCTGTGTATTTTAAGGTTAATGTGGTGAAGGCAGGTTTTCTATATTTCTGCAGTCTGTTGTCAAAAATGCCTTCATTTTGAATCGAGTTGCAGTGCGTTCATGAATTGCAAACCAGTGCAAGAAACATGTGATCATTTGAGCTGAAGTGGCAGTTTTCACACCGTTGGAGTTGCTACAGCATCTAATTTTAGAGCTACAATGAAACTGTCTGGATTACCCGGAGGGGATAATATCTCAGTGCATTAATGAGGTTACACACAAAGAGAGTTTATTACGATAAGAGATAGATGTTCATTAGATCAGTAATGTGATTACAGAATGTGCTGTAAAGGAAACACCATTGGGAACTATAGGGAAGATGATTCTGCAAACATTAAACAAAATGTAAAAGCAAAACATCATTATTAAATCTGCCAACTTTACTACGCTATTCTTATTAGTAAATATGCAGAGTTTTAAAAGAAAAAAAATATATTTTGGCTTAGGGCAAAATTGTCATCCTCCTACTTATGGAAAATATTTTTTAAACCAATATATTTTCAGTTCATTTTAATCTAGTCTAATTGCTGAGAAACTAAATCCCCATTCTGAAGTTCTGTGGTTGTGACAATATATTCTTATTTCATCTGGTGTGGGGTTTTTTTGGTGGTTTTTTTGTTTGTTTGGTTGGTTTGGTTTGGGTTTTTTTGTGGCTTTGTGTTTTTGTTTTTTTTTTTTAGCGTAGCTCTGTAGAAGGGAATTCTTCAAATACAATTTGCAGATAACATTTCAAATACAGTAACAGCAAAATATTATACAATACAGGAAATAAACATATGTCTTTCCACTCTGACCACAGAACTGTCTGTATTCCTAAGAAATGTCAAATAAAATTCTGCAGTCTACAAGGTTGTCGTTCTTCTGCAGTCATTTTCAGTATTGATTGGCAAATACCTTCATGCGCTCTAAAACTGAAGTCAGGGCACAGCTTTAGAGCCAGTGCAACCTAGAGACAGAAAGGACCCAGAAGAGATCATCTCATTCATTCACGTGCACTGAAGCTTCATATTTGTCCTCTTCATGTTTGTACGTTTAACTGGTCTTTCGACAGTAATAGGCCAAGCACAGCAATCAACTGCAAATTTTACTAGTAATACTATAATGAAGCAGCCTACCACCAGAAGACAAGAAAAGTTCTCTCCCAGCAGTCTGGTAGGCTGCAGAAAAGACTGGAAGATCTACATCTAGGATCCAAATCTAGGCTCTACAGAGAAACGAAACTCCTTTTTATAGGTACTGGCAAGGTTTCTGGAAGTTTCTAAAAACCCACACTGAAGTGATTTCATAAGTAAGTAAACATTAAATTTTTTTTTTTTGAGTATAACATTAAAAAGTAGATGGTATTTCATACCTTCTATAATTTCTGTAAGCTTCAGTATAATAATCAAATTACATTTATCTTCAAGCAGAGAAACATTACACAAAAAAGTTAAGTGTAATTAAATTTTACACACAAAGCTGCCAAGCAGAAAACTAAAAGCACAACTTATTTTCCTCTTATTGATCAATAAAGGGCAGACTGATTATGGAATTAAATATTGAATTATCCATATTTGCAGTGTTTTCTGCATGACAGAATTTGTAATTATTTCTTCTTTCGCGCTCTTAAAAACTCTTAAGTTTCATTTACATGCAATCTATGTTTCCTACACCCTAAGTGATGGAGTAAATCACAATTACAGAAGGGAAAAATTGATTCTAAGCTTTTGACATTTTCAAGCTTAACTCACATTGATTTTTGAGGGATTATTAAGAGAGAGAAAGATTTAGAACTTGAGGAAAATAAATAAATAGACAAGTCAATGGGGCATGGAACAATCATCCGCTTGAGGGATATACCTATCAATGAGGGAAAGCAATTATTCAAAGTGGCATAAGGAGCTATAAATATGGTAAGATAGGTAGAAATAGCAAACCAGAGAAAACAATTTTAACTTGGTATCTTAAGGTGATGGTTAGTTCAGAATTTAAGACCTCCGTTATCTCCAGAAAATAAAGTTCTCAAACAACCGAATGCCTTAAAACAGTAATAAAGGGTTATGTAGCCACACAGCTCGATGAATAGAGAGAACTGTTGGCAGCTGCACAGAACTTAAGCTTAGGTAGGCCTGAGTTGTTTTGAGGGGTAAAGAACATATACATCTTGAGGGACCCACTAGACTACGCAAAGAATCTAGCCCATTTAAAGAGATTAGAACATAAAACATTTTAAACAAGTAGATCATAAGTGTTAAAATTATTATTCCATTGTTCAAACTCTTCCACCCTTAACAGGAAATGTTTAATACAGCAATGGGTAAAGGATATAAAATTTAACAAACCTAGCTGAAAAAACTTCCATATATCCAATCAAGCACATCTATGTAAAGAACACCACACACACACTCTACAAGAGAAAACCCCACTTTTACAAAATCTTTAACAAAATTCAAAACCAAAATCAAACAAAAAAAAGAAGCAGCACCAATGGTCTTTACTCTTTACCCATATGCTAAAATCAGCAGATTTTAAATAAGCCTTTTAACCATACCAGAAACTGTAGAAACACAGAACAAAGCAAAATCTAGTGGTAATTTGCAGCCATGCTTCCGAAATACACAGGCAAGTCAGAATCTAATCAGTACATGCTAACTATACAATTATCCTACCCTTTAATTAAAAACTTGTAAAAGACTTCCAGGTGGTATAGGCTGAGTAAAGCTTGGCCTCTAATCTTCTGTTCTTTAGAGACTTAATGGAATTTAAATTTATGACTAGTTTCACTTTAAAGGAACATTTGCATCTCTTCATGTCTTATTATTTATCATATATAGTGATTAAAAAAAAAGAAAATAAAATAATTTATAAAGATTAAATATTATCTAGTTGAAATTCAATCAATTTTTTTAGGTCATTCAGTGAACACTTTCAAAAAGCCTTTGTCATTAGCTGGTTAAAATAAATTGATCAAAGGAGGACTTAGCAACAAGTATAATGCCAAAAATTAATAAAAAAGGAATCACACTCTTCCCCAAAACAGAGGATGACAGATAGTGCCAAAGATAATAAAAGGGCCACAGGTATTCATATCACAATACATCTGAAAACCTGTATTTAAATGAAAAACAAAAAAAAATTTGGGTCTGGAAGAGAACACCATGAATCTGCAATGCCTCTAAGTGAAATAACCTGGGAAGGACAGTGTGCTCTGGCACAGGGAAATTCTCACACACCATTTTAATGGCTTTATGTTGAACAAAAGGCTGAGGGCAGCCTCTAAAAACCCTGGCTGGCTCAAGAAGCATTCCTCTACTACACACTATTACACACAGAGCCAGTACATATCTTCTCTGGCACTGCGCGATGGAGGTTGAGCTGATGGGATGCATCAGGGCCACAATACAGTGCTCTGTGAACATTTCAATGCAGTTCTGTGACATCTAGCAAACCCTGGAAAAGACCGACTTCAAACTGCAAAGATGTTCACAGATCATGACGGACCATTTGCACTTGTAAATCCCTCAGGACCATGATAAAATAAAACCAAACCCTTGAGGAAAGCTCAGAAGGCTCAAAACCAAGAAGATAATATTAAAAGACATCACTCACTGCAAACTAATTTTAAGTTTACTGGCTTTTCTAATAGTAGTAGTACTTGTTTAAAATTTTGAATACCATCCTTTCCCCATGCAGTGATTATTAGTCCATTCTAAAGGGCTAAAATCTGGCTATACGTATGTATCCAAATGGAGAATATCTGTAGCCTACCCCCTCGTCCCATTCTATGCTTGAGACAGACCGACTCTGACATCATTGGTAACCTGCAAGTCACTGTGATCTATAATTTCTTAAAAATTGTTAGACTCCTTCCTTCATACTAAATGTCAGCTTATAAACAATGAAAAGCTAGCAAACACAGCTCTAAGATGTTGAATTCAGTTGAATAATTCCAATGTCAGCAACATTCCAAAAACCTTACAAACAAGCAAATTCTCACCAGTTGAATAAGCAGGCTAATTAGGTCCGTCAGGGGTTTATTGATAAGCAGAAGGTCTTCAGCTGCCTGCATGTCCCCTCCTGTGCCAGATTTCTGTGCCTTAATAAGATGAGAAAAAATAAAAAGCAACCTTGGTGACTGTTCTGTTATGAGAAACAAATTAGGTCTATTAGGTTGTCGAAGTTTGAACAGAAGTTTGAAGAAGACTTACACCCTCTTGTCTAATTAAGTATTCCTTGGCTCTCAATGGGCAGTTATGCTCTCTGTATCTGTAACAATAAGCATGAAGCAAAAAGGACTCATGCTGTCGTGCCCATTCTGCACAGGCTGAATATACTGACCTACATGACATTTATTCAGCAAAATGCTATAAACTGTATAGGCAGAAGATAAAGCCATAAATGTTTTATGTATTTGTTTCTCTTTCAACATGATATGCCTATTTTAACATTAAAGTTCAACTATTTTTCTTTTCCTTTACCAGGAACAATTTTAAGTGCAACTCAAACCAAGAAAATCAAGGTGACTGAAAAGTTAGGATTCTCAAAAACAGTGTCCAGTTTCGCCCTTCTGACTCACTTTATATCCCAAAATATTCATAACATATTATAATAATGTAAATTATTTTTGAAATAGGGATAATAAAATCTTCAAGTGACCAAAGCCTGTGATAAGATCTGTTACTACTTGTAATTCTGACCATTGTCATCCTTCCTCATCAAAACACACTGCCATCCTAGGCAGTGCTACATATGACCCATCCCTGCCCCAAGACACAGAACACTCTACTTGCAAGATTCTTCATTTCACTTCATTATCTTGCATCAGCTTTGGACCATGACCCTATACAGTCAAGCTGCTAGAAGAAAATGTAAACACTTTGTCTAAAGAACACATTTAAAAATAATTTTGTATTTGTTCTGTTTAAAGCTCAATCCTAAAACCATAATCCAAGTGTAATATCTGAGGATTTTTGTTTGGTTAAGTGAAGACAGGAGCAAGTCCCCTGAGACAGGAGATGCTACTGCTGAAGCTCCACTGCTGATACTGATGAGTTGAAAGAATAATGCCTTTCTTCTGGAAAGAATTTTGAAATAAAAGAGATCTGAAGAGCTGTTTCTCCAGGTAATAAGAAATGTTGGTCTGTCCCTCACTGAGACTCACCACAATGACCCGGATTGCTCAAGTCCAAGATGGGCAGAAAGACATAGCGCAGAGAAGACAAAAAAATGAAGTGTTTATATTAATCAAGAAAGGGAAGTAAGCCACCTTTGCTTCAGCAAAATTTAAACCAGCTTTTTCTGGTTAGTGCTTGGATGAGAAGACAGACATCCTCCATCAGGGATGTTTGGCTACTTTCTTTAATTTCTATATATTTAGTGTCTTTGGAAAGAGAATGAACGATATCAATAAAGGAAATATACTTTATACATGTATATAAAGGACACACACTACACCACACTTAAACCTACAGTAAGTGACTAAACAGTTCACTTCTCAAATGGAGATTGCAAATTACTTTCAGCTACTGTGGATCATCTGGGGAACATGATATGATGAAACTGCTCCAAAACGATACGGAAATTAATCTGAACCTTTGTACCATTTCCATTAAAACACAAGCACTTGGACCACAGAGAGCAAACTCTTGAATGAAGCTGGATACAGTTATCAGCACCATTCAGCATAAAGTACTGAAATGCAAAGGAAAAGTGGTGTCATGTTTTGCCTATGCAGCTGGATAAGGTTATCACTTTACATATAGAAAGCTTAAATAAAAAGGATTCAAGTGGAGGTAGTACTATCTGTAAAAGTCAACTTAATTCTCAAAAATGGATAACATGAGAAAATTTTACTCTCTTTTTCAAGTTTTGTTTTAGAAGGCATCTTATACAGAAGATCCCTATAAAAACAGTCCAAGAATATTTGTTATCACTAGTGATGCATTTAGCGACATGTGAATAGCAGAATATTATGTAGATGCGCAGCAAATAGCAGTCACAACTAATGGCTATCATTCAACAGGGCCTGTGTACTGAGGCAGCTGCAGAAGCCACAGGGGCCTAGTGACGAGTACTGTCAAAACAAGTATGCCAAGACAAGTATCACCACCATAAAATCAGTTTTACGGGGGGACAGGACAGAGCTATGCTTCAAAACTCAGTTTCCAAGCTGCCTCCTGTTACCCGTTAGCCTTCCAGAGCAAAGCAGATTACTTTGACTAGAGTTGGAAAAAAACGGAGCTGGAGTTTTAGTGCATCAATCAACTGATGTATTCATGTAAAGCCAGAACAGAATTTGGCTTTGAATGTATAGATTTAATTTTGCATCTAAATAAAAATCATCAGTTTCACTAATATTACCAATCCATGTGCAAGATCCTCTTTCCTTATATCTGGCCTCACCACTGTTGCACGGAGTGTAAGCACATAATTTAGCTCTCTATGATTACATGGAATGATGCCAGCAATATGACAATCAGAAATTACCCTACAAAATTTGATTTACAAAGTGATTCTAAGACGAGAAACCCATTACAGAACCTGCTAAGAGGACTCAAAAAAGACAAGGTATTGTACCACCAGTTCTAAACTAAGTTTTTTCCAAAAATTGAAAAACCTCCCACTTCTCAGTGAAATACCTGGTTGACAACATAACTGATTATGTAAATCTGTGTAGAGAAGAAAGGAAAAAAGGGCTCAATTTTCAACACCTACTTCATACATTAAACTTTCTTAAAAAACCCAACCAAACAAACAAAAAAACCCAACCAACCCACCCACAGAGGAGGACCTTTTCAGACTAAAGAAGCCCTGTCCTGAAAGACAATACAACCTGGCTGCAAACTTTTGAATTTCTGTTCTCCAGATATATTGGACCTAATAGACTTCTCTGTTCTTCAGTGGATAATCCCAAGAACGTCAAAAACCTAACATGAAGGGTACGTGGTGCTGTTTGCAGCCTAAACACAGAAGTTACTTCCACTCGACTAACTTAGAAATTCATGTCTAAAAAAAGATTAATGCTATTCCTTGTTTTGTTTTTAAGAGAATTGTGTACAATTTCTTTGAACAGTATCTTTTGTGCTTCATTGTTAAGGAGGAGGATATCCTACTAATGCCATGGTTTGCAGTGGTTCAATCAGAAACTTGGAAGACAAATTGAGCAGCATAAGAGGGGAAATGCTTTTGTCAGTGCACGTGCAAAAGTTACATATGCTTTTCAAGTACAGTAATCACATATGATGTGTAATAAAAAGATGTTGGTTTTTTATGGAGTAATCTTTGTCTTTTAAAATGAACGGAAGAAAAATGTTGTGAACCATCAGCAAGCAAATGTTGAATTAAGCTACTTAATGGAGTACAGAAACAAAACAGTCACCTAGGATCTGTGTTTCCAGCACACAGTGAGGCTAGTATAGCTAGTCTAGCCAGGTGACCACAAGAAACAGTGACATGAAGTTGAAAAATACATACTTTTCTCTTTCCACCACACTAAAACTTCAATAAAATCAGAATAGTGGGAATTTCATTATTAGGATACCAGGAAGTTATCTGAAAAACCGTTTAAGATAGTGATGACCCCAGGAAATAAATTCCATACCTGCAAAGTCTGGCGCACAATGTTTGCTGTATACATCAACATGCAGTGCAAGATGTCAAGCAAGGACAGCAGCAGTGCATTTGCTGTCTTGGTGCTGCTTTTATCATCTGCTTCCAAGTACAGAGCCACAGTTTCTATTAGGAGATTACGGATATGATGAGACAGTCCTACACAGAAAGTGAGACAAAAAAAAGAAACAGACTATCAGGAAAGGAACAATGTGGAAGGTAGCTTAGTTAAAAATAATAGATTAGGATAAAACCAAGTTTCACATACATTGTAAATATTTATTAAATTTCCTCTTTTTCTCCATTATTATAATTACCTCCTCCCCTATTCTGTTTGGAGCAGCTCATAAGAGAATTAAACTGATAAAATCAAATTTGCTAACCTCATGGAAAATTATGTAACATTCATTAAATAGAGACATACTTTGAATCCTAAACCTTTCTATAGCATGCTGGTACACAAGTCTCCTTCACAACACTCCTGGTCACAAGAATTAAGCAATTTCTCCAGGCTGTTACAAAATGACACATCAAGGTCAGAGCCTAAAGTTTTCTTTCTTAACTAGTCTGCCGGTTACAACCTTCCCCATATGCTTTAATTGTAGAATTGAACAATATTATGCTTAACATAAAATATATTTAGAAGAGCATTGTAAATGAAATACTGAATACTACACCTAAAATGTTATTAAGATTTGTTTGACTGATGGTAGTAAAAAGTTCTGAAAATACCTTCTTGTTTTGAAGGGTTTTTTTAAGCTCCTTGGGAATTTAATAACATCAGCTCCCATAGCTTGCTTAACCCACAAATCAATTGACGTATCAGAAAAAAATATAATCCATTTCAAGGCAACACTGATTCAATTCAGAATCTTTCCTACTTTCAAATACAAAGTGACTGAGTTCATTATATTTGATCTTAATCTTTTTCTTTCAGAGTTTCATAAGGAATGAAAGATATTTTGTTCCTCACCAAGAACATAATTACATTTGTAAACTATCTTCCTTTAATCTAGCAATTAGCCATACTGTGACCTGGGTGCACATACATAGTAACATTGTAGTATATTAGTATATTAGATTCTAGTCCCCATGACTGCCAAAAATGACTGAAATATCTCACTGATTTCACCTAAGTAAAAAGACTGCTTTTATAAGTTCTCCTTTAAAAATTGTATATATTTTTACAAACATCAGTACAAGATTAAAATGAGACACTGTAGAATACAATACATAATTACACCATTCAGCTTTTGAGAGTAGTCAAATCTGTGGGGTGTTGAACTATTTTGGCTTTGAAAGATGCCTCATCAATTAACTGAACTTCCACGAAATATTTTCCTCCCCTTTAATACTTCCTCCATCACCTTTAATATTTTCCTCGGGAAATTAAATACAAAACCATTCATTTAGCATACAGTTAAGGGTCAGGATCATTAAGACTTGCACTCTTCTCATATCTCACATCTTTTGTGTTTTTATGATTAGTAGCATTATTCTTTCACAACAGTTTGATTGATGGACTACAGCTCAGGCTAAGCTTTGAATTTCCTGGAGTTTTGTCTGCAAAAATCAAACTCAAAATTACATCAGTCTAATCTCACACATTTAATTTCCTTCTCCTTTTTTAAAGTACAATTTCTGCTGCAGTTCTGAACACTTCATACAAAACTAAGATAGCGTGCATAGACACATTTAAGTGATGTCACCAATACCCACTAAGAAGAAAAAAACCAGACATAATTGTATGTCTACCCGATACAAAACTCATGGTTATTCTATGCCTTTTTTCACCAGGCTAAATTAGAATAAACCTAAGAAAACAGTTCAGTAAGAGTTGGTCCCTATCAAAGTGATGTCTGCAAAACTGCCTGCAGGGATATCTCCAAGTACACTCTGTTTCTCCCTGTATACGACCACAAAACCCACAGCCACATCAAAATGAATGAGTCACCCTATTATTTCTAGATGGTTTACATGTAGCTCTTAAGGCAGTGACTTGGAGATTAATGTCGAGAAGGTGGCTTTCAGATGAAGGCATTATATGGGTCATCATCAAGAATTTTTTAGGCAGCAATCCTCTCTGCATTATAGCACTCAGTGGAAATGACTAGTAGTGAACGAAACAACAGGATCCATGACTGATCTGCAATCCTTTCCCTTTCAACTTTGAAGAGGACGACTTGTTTATTCCCTTGGTTGTACCAGCCTGACTCTCACAACTGCCTCATTTCTGCTGTTTGATGAACAGGGAGGTGAACCGAATGCTCAACCTTCTCCTTACCCATTGAAACATGAATATAATTGCCTAGATTTTATTCCCTTGAAGTATTTAAATCCTAAGGGTACGTGTATTAGCAATCCTGCATCCAAACACCTGAAATACACCACAAAATTCACATTTACTTTGTTAACTAAAACATCAGAATTAGTGGATTTTATATAGGTGGATACATGCTCACACAGAGTTATACATACAAAGATATGCATGTTAAATTTGGAAATTTGGGGGGAAAAAAACCCACCAACACACTTTTCCTGGCCTTCAAAGACCTTTGGAAAATTTAACACATCAAAACTTTATAACAAAGACATCTAAAACAAAACGCTGGTGCAAAATGTTCCCTAACATGCTGCATGATTCATACAGAAACCTGATAAACGCTTGGTTCCACAGATAAAAAAACCAGACTGACCTCTTGTCCAAGTAAATAAAGTTCCAGACATGCTCTTTAAAATGTTGTGTCACAACAAAATGAAAATTGGAGGCCACAATTGTAGACATGTAAATATACTCCTTGCTTAGACCACAAGACAAAATACACATTCCTTGTCCTCAGAAGAGAAAGCTGGGAAACTGGTATAATTTACAGTGACCACGACAAAATTCAGAAGTTTAAAGGCCTTGGCCACTGACACTGTAACCAGTTTACTCAAAAGGTAGCTATAAAGATCAAGACCGACACATCCTAGCATTCCAAAAAAACTGAATCCCAAACCAGATAGTTTGAAAAAAGAGGATGCAGTTCTAGAAAAAAGGAAACTTTATTCATAATTCAGTAAATCATCATATAAAAATTGCATATGCATCTCTAGGTTTCAGAGGATACATTGAAGGTCTTCTCCCAAACTTTACAAATGATTCAAGAACCACATTCGCCTTAGTTTACAATAAAGCCTATATTAAAAAGTTTCAGACAATGTATTTCTGAGTAATATTTAACAGACATAAGTTTCTTACGCAGTAATTCTCAACCCTTCATTAGAAAGTAAAAGAAGCTCTGATTCCAGAGGCACACCCCATGCACTTCTCAACTTCAGAAGTGGTGGATGTGAATCTGAGTTCTGTATCATAGAGGAGAGCTAAACACAATTAAATCAAGGAAGATCGTTTTACTGAGAAAGGCTACCTATTTTTAAGTAATCTGGTAGTTCCAAGTATGTTGGCAATAGTCCATTTTCTCAAGAGAAAAGTGTTAGTGACAGTTTACGTGGGTTAAAGTAACGCACTATAATTTCTTTCAGCTAGGCATTTCTTATTAAGAGAATTAAGTAAAAACTTATGGTTTAACTTATTATAGATTTTTTTTTTTTGTTACTCAATTTGCAAATTTCAGCAAACAATTAAAATATATCACTTCATATCACTTATAGCTATAGTTATAGTTTAAATTTATTACAATACTTCATAGTACGCTAGTCGTGCCTTATATTTATTTGTAAAAGGAGGGTCTTCAAAATATCAAGCCTCAATGTAGTTCTCTGCTATTCAAATTTTGCAGAAAAGTAAAGCAAAACTTGGGTTTTGTGTTAAAAATATTGAGTTTATAAATTAACAGAACTGGAATTAAACAAAGAACCTGTTCTAATTGCAGTCCAAGACTCACAATACGTATTAAAAGGATTGTAACCAAAATTCCTAGCCACAGTGCTACAGCATTTGACAAACCTAGTGTTCACAGCAGAGTGTTCTCCTGCCCAGAGACCCCTGCAATGAACCGAACACGTCGCTAATAGTGCTTTATGAATGTGGACTTGCTTATGTTTTACAAATCTTTTCAAAAGATAAAAGGAGTCTTTTGGCCCATGATACAGCTAATCGGACAGAATGTGCCATGATACCTTCTGCAATGAAAGCTGAGAGGAGATATTTTATTCTCACCTATTAGCAAGATGGATAAAGGAAAAGAAATCTTTGCTTCCAAATCATACGAAACATCAAAAGACAGCCTAGAAAGCAATCTTCTAGGCAATCCTTTCATGCCTACCAGCAATTAGAGCATTCAACAAACCTGTCTGCTTCCAGCCGAAGAAAATGTTAGAGTAGGGGCACTTCCTCCGAACAATGCCGCCACGCAGCCAGCAGCAAAGCCCTCAGCCCAGTAAAAAGGTTTCTCTTTGTTCCTTTCTACGTGTTGCTCTCTGGAGAGCTGTTTTTCCCATTTGTATCACACCTACACAACTGACTCCCCAGGGATATTACCAAATATACATTCACTAGACTTTTCTTCCTTCTTGTACTTACAGCATGGACCTGCTTGGGGGTTTCGCCTTTTTTTTTTTTAAAAAAGACTCAAAATAATAACATATTGGGAACTAGAAATTATATCACCAGACTAACGAGAAAACATATTTCATAATCTTTTAATGTTAATGATAAAACTCAAGAATATTGAAAGAAACACAGGTCTGTAGTCTGGTAGATTCTTTCACACATGAATTAGGTCCTCAGTACCTAAGCACTTAAGATAATCCATCGTGTCATAAGGATTCTTCATAAAACCTTATTTACCTACATAAAGCTGGGATTTAATTTGCATTCTTTGCATCACAGCCCTACTACTCAAGGTTTCCTGTTTTGAACATCCGAAAATAGGCAACAAAGCAAATGGTACCTTTAGGGTAATGGCATTATTTAAGAGGTTTGTTGCTTCTATTGCTATTTTTGTTTAATATTTGTTACTGTTTATGTCTTAGGAACTTTTTGTGTTGCTACTATAACATTACCAAGGGCAGAATAAACTAGGATAAAAAATTAGATCAGCACTGATTTTAAGATTTGGTGAGTTATGAATGTCAGATCAAGTGGAAAGAAAATGACAGGGCTGTCGAACGCACCAATTGCACAACTGCTGCCCTGAAAATTATTTTCTATTCTGATCTTAACAGTGAACAGCATCTAAAGATGACAATTCTGCACATATTGGATAGTCTATTCCTAGTACTGGGATGGTGACTGGGCATTTTGTGATTGAATAGAGAGTCGCTAGGTTTGAGGAACAAATATCTCCTTTGGGTTTGTCACACCGCAGTGGTCAAGGCTTCCCAGAGCTTCTCTTTGTGGGAAGGGTCTGTGGCTTAGCTCTTCCTACACATGTGGCAGGGAGGGCACTCACCGCGGGTGCCCGAGCAGGCAGCCCTGCCCTCACACGCAGGGGAAGGGATGTGGTGAGGATTACGACAACCAGGGATGCAAAGCCAGTTATCACCTTTACTACAACTAGGTTGAAAGTAGACTGGGAAGTACTATGTTATCTTGAGTGTGGGCACCTGACATTCTCAGTGATTTTTCTCAAAGATTTTTCTGCTGTGAGTTAGATAGAGCACGACATAGCTCTGCTTCCCTTTTTTTGGGACTGGTAACGTTTAGCGGTTATTGTTAGAAGGCAGTTTGTAGGTGGCATCTTTCACTTGTGAAGAAAGCGCAGAACTAATGACTCCCCACGGAACCATGTCAAACTCTTCTCAGCCAAAAGAGTCCTGCCAACACAGAAATCTACTTTCTTTTCAAATTTAATGTATGGAACAAACATGTAGGTGATTAAGACCAACAGGTGTATAGAACAGCCAACTAAAAGATAGAAAACCAAGTGGATTCTCTCATTGAAAAAAAAGAAAGTATCTCAGTGTAATACAAGATGGTAAAAATGCAGCTTGAACAATTTAGGAATAATAAAAGCACATACTGTTGAACATGCTTGACTGGTCAATACAAAAAAAAGTAAAATACAACAAATTATACCAACTAGGCGAGCCTGTGGTTGTTCTGTATGAAAAGATGGGGTTAGAATGATATGCGCAGAAAAGGAGTATTTCGGAAGGTATAATCACTGATCCCTTGAGAGTTCCTGATCTGCTGCTGCTTTTGGAAATGGTGAGGGGGGGTGAACTAAAAAAAAAAAAAGAAAATAGTTTCCCATCTTAGAACCTTGCTAGAAGTTCTTGTGACAAAATTTCAACTGAAATCAAGTTTATGTGTCAGATTGACTCAACCATACTACAATTAATTCAGAAAGATATCCAAGCTGTTTGAAACTAAGTTCACAGCACACTTGGGTATGTAGCATCAAAGTTCTGAAGGCAGGAGATTTTGTTCTAGACAAGATTTACTGAGATGATCCTCATTCCTAGGACTATAATTCGCTGAACACGAACACAAACTTGTTCAATGGGGATAGAATGAAGGATCAGAAGGTAACTTTCTTCAGAAGATAATCGTAAGAACATCGAAATGCTTTCTAGTTCTATCAGGAAAAAAAAATATCCAAGATTTATATGAGCAAATACTACATAACTATGGACTGTAATGATGTTCAGAGATCTATTCACAGTGTTGATAAGACATTAATAGTGTCTCATTTCAGCAGTCAGGTTTGATTCGTTTGGATACCATGCTGTCGGCAGCACAGTCTCTAGAAATGCTATCTGTTTCTTATGTTTTGTAAGTAGTTGAGAATAATTGGACATTTACTACAAAAAGATCAGTGAAAAACATAACAGAAAGGTAGGATCCACTGAAGATGTACACACAAACTTCAATGCTCATACCAGGCAGCTTGTGAGACTGGACATAAAAGAAACATTTCTTTTTTAATTATTTGTTTAAATTAAACTTTTGCTCTTCGGAGATGAAATTTAATACCCAGCAGAGTCATAAGTATCCCTGTCAGTTTTGTCATTAATGCATATGTTATGTACATCACAAATAGGCTGCTTTTTTGTTAATCAGGGAGTAGAAGGCCCTTGACGCATGTAAAGGCAGGTGCTGTCATCCCAGCTGATGGTACAGTAGAGCACAAGGCTAAGGATGCCTGGCAGATGTTCATGTTGTGAACAGCTTTGCTGACAGCAAACACAAGTTTTAGCTCTTCCCAGGTGTTACTAGTGATCAGCGCTGGAGGTTACCACCCCTACAACTGTGTGCGAGTGTGCATGCGTGAGACAGAGAGGCTGTGAGCACTCCCTGTCTCCCCTGACAAGTTGTGCTGGGCTGCTTTAAACTGCTCCAACAGGTCTCTTGCATTAACCCACCCGAGTCTGCTTGATGCAGATTCCCACACTCAAATGACCCTGCTGGCTGGATGACCTGGGGAGGGATGGAGACGGACGTGGAGGTAATACAGTGACTTCATGGGGTATACATGTCAAATATGTCTGTCCCCAATTGTGCATATATATTAAACACATAACTTGCATTCTTCTCATACGGATTTAAGCATTTTTGCTTAAATATGTCAACTGTGCAGTACTTGCAAGCATAGACTTTCCATCACAAAAAGAAAAATTAAAAAAAAAATCACATTGTCTGGATTGACTATTGTTACTGTTATTAAGCAAATTCTACAGCAGCTTTTCAGTTATATATTTTTCTCCATATGTCAGAGACACATTAAAGCTTGCAGTCCATTTTATAAAGCACAGTAATTCTACAGCATGCTATACTTCAATTCACATCCTGATACACCCTATTTCACCCCTTACAAGGTGTCAACTAAAATAAAATCTCTTGGTTTTCTCAGACAGAAGTTAGATGTGATTAGAAGGACTTTCCAAACAGTAGGTTTTAATGATCTGCATGAGGAACAAGAATATCTAACAGGACACCTTACTCTTTGAGAAGCAACAGTCTCCAAAACCTCCTTTAAAACTAGCCTGAGTTATTAGTGGTTGTTGCCTCACAGATACATGGAAGAACTTCTGCTTGCATGTTGTGAATTAATATAGAGTGTATGATTTTTAGAAAAACACAGGCTGCATGAAGTCCTCAAATTAATGACAAAAACTAGACCAAAAGTTCTTCACCGGATTAAAATCTGTTATTTCTGTCAGATTAGGAATTCTTTGCATTCAGTAAGATTCAGAGTCAGTAAAGATCCAATAAAGACTTTTGACTTGCTGCTCAGAAAGATCAAGCCTGCAACAATTACCATGTGATAAAATACAAGGGGAATTTATATCCTGGGTTTAATTTAGAATAGAAATTCTTCTAAAGTGATTGCTATTTTAATAATAGACTCCCTGTCACACAAGATTAAGCCCTGTTTATCTACTTCAAATATCTTAATGTCCTTCTGCTTTGGGATCAACTTTCCCTTCTACCAAAATCCTTGAGAGACCACATTCAAACTTTGAGATCTGCCTTTTTGACAAAACCTGTACAGACCAGATATGAACAGCCTCAGAATGCAGATACAGCCCGAAACCGTTGTCACAAATTGACAGCATTCAACAGCTTTGAGCAACGTTAGCAGCACTAATTGCTCTGGCTAGGCCTTCAAGTGTCCCTGGACTGAGAGCGATAAGGACCAATGAACCTTGGCTTCAGAAAATTCTCTGAAGTTTTCAGTTTTAAATTGCAGAAATAAAACAGTTGACTACTGTTCCCACATACATTCAGTGAAGAATAAGGCTAAAAACGCTATACATTTCCCTACTGAAAAGTCAAGCTCTGTAAGAAAACGTATTAAATATTTATTGCTGCTACTCCTCTTGGTTTGTTTACACCAGCCTTCCATAGGATGAAAACTTACAGAGTACAAATACCTGGATTTTCAAATTACAGTGTTTTACAATTGTTAGAACTAGACCAAAGAACAAAATCAAAGGCTAGAGTATCCACTAAGCGGAATTTGCTGCTGGTTATTACAACAAAACTGAATCTATGCCGCTGTTTCCTGTAACATCCTGCGTTATTCATCAATTAAGTTCACAACAGAAATGAGAGCTGACAACTAGTAAATTGCAACTGTCCAAGACGGTCCTAGTGTATTTATACTTACATGATCAAACAGAGGTCAGGATGTTATACGATAGTAAATCTAGTTTTGCATCTATGACCAGATCAAATCATGTAGCCTTCAACCGACTCTGCTAGGTCAACTGTTTTCCACATAAGTGTTAGGATAACTTTGACCAGCAGACTCTCTAATCTGCTATCATCTGGCCATATCAATAATGCCACATCTGATTAAATCTCGAAAACGTAACCACAGACTTTTCACCTCAGATGTTATTATCCTTCTCATTAAGTGGCTCCAGCATATGTTTTGTTTTGTTTGCATGGATGCTTGTTCTACTTTGAGCTATCCATGATTTTCAGCCGTACCACTGGGATCTTTGAGCTGGAATCCATCACACTGTGATCATGCTGTTACCTCAGGTCACACTAAAAGTGCCTTGCCTAATACTTGTCATTAGTACAACCTAGATCAACGGAGCCTTCGTGTTCTGTCAGCACAGCTACCTGACTCCAGCAATCCTGGCTTCAAATGACTGCACTGAGCCAAGTCAGCTGGTACTACAGCTCAGGTTATTTAATTACGAGGTAGTCCTAGCTCTGAAAGAACTGTAAGCCTGTGTGTGTTTGAAGGCTGTGTTCCATACCCTGTCTCCCCTATCTCGACAGGGCCCACACAATAGGAGCACGGGTCTCCGTCTCCTGACACTGGGTTGTGGACAGCCTGCACATTTTCTACCCAGGTGACTGGGCTGGGAGTAGTGGAGCCTGCGTACACAGTAACAGGCTGGCTCAGACTCTTGGGGAAACTTCTGCATAAGCACTGGAAGGAGAGCACAAAGAACGGCTTGGGTGTTAAACCGGGATATCCATAGGCAGTGGAAGCAGGCAGCTATGCTGCCAGATGGTCTGCTTTGCCAGCCACAGGGAGAGTGCCAGGAAGGCCACTCCAGCCCCAGAAAAGGCCAGTCCTGCTACAGTACAGCACTAGCGAGACAAGGTGTAACAACCTGTTGAGCCTTTATTAACTTATTTCATCCTTTGAAGTCTTAGCAAGCGTGCTGTGACATTTTGTGCCTAATGGGTACGGCTCTCAACAACGAGCTTGCTTCTACTTGAATGGCATAACTGTTTCTCACAGCAATTACCGTTTCTATTTTCATCCTTTTCAGATGGCTGTATTGTTGAATATCACAGGATGACACAGGTTATTTTTTCCTCAAAGACTTCACTACTACCATGCTATTTTGACACTATTCCCACTTATCTTTTGTGGTATCAGACTTCTAAGTTTACCCATGTGATGTTACACACTTCCACTTGAGTGACTGGCATTTTGGGTCAGAAAAACATGTCTTAATACTGTTAAAAAACATTCTGAACTTCATAACATCACAGAAGAGACTTCTTCAGGCTCAACCACCACTGACTTCTCATAGAAGCTGTAATTCCAACACAGACAGTGACACCAGACTACTACCGTTAGATGTTCATAGAGACACCCCTGGGCCCAAGAGCCGAGCTAACCACTACAGCGCTGGCAGGGAGCCGCGAAAGACTCATGTCCCGCACGGCAGAGGCTGCGAGGTGTGCACCTCCCAACCGAGGGACCTTCCCTGTCACATCCAGAAGCAACATCTGCAGCCACTCAGAGAGGATGTCACAAGCCTGTCTGCATTTATTTTCCGTCTTTTAAAATAATTCCTTACTTCACATTTATTTAACTGAGAGCATTTTGTTTCTAAACATTGATTAAATACAGAAAAATTGGTTTTAGGTTCTTGTCCATATTGATGTCCCTAACTTACGCTCCCTGCCAGTATTTCCATTCAGAATCACAGTATGTTGCATATGAACTAAGCTTTATATTTGCTTAGGGTGACGTGCAATAAGCAGGTATAAAGTACTGCCATGAAACAACATATCTTCTATCTTCAGTCACTGAGCAAATATTCCTATATCACGTCCTGTTAAAGTTTTGCAGAAAACTCCTCCTAGGAATAAATAGCAACTACTAAGGAATGAGCAAATGGCTTCAGAACCAGCCTGAAGGTATGTCCGATTTCTTCACAGACTAAGTCTGTGTTTATAGTTTGTTTGGGTTTTTTTCTTAAGGGCATATTAGTTTAAGTAATGTATTCTATAGGCTTTTATAACTACTGCCTTGCCTTTGCAAGCAGACTTCTCCTGTGTGACTAATCCACGGTCCTCCTCTTGATCACTATCTTATAGTTAGTTAGTTCCTCTCATCTTGGAAGAAAATCTTGCAACTTTGAAGCCAGCTACTCCAACAACTCGCATTCCTAACATCAAAGTCCCATGAAATGTCACACCGTCGTCTTCTCGGTGTCCTACAGAAGTTCAGATTGCTGCGCGGGTGGGTGCAGCATGGAGGAAGATCTGAGCTGCCAAGTTAGTGCTGTCTACTGCCTAATTTCATGGACATTGACGATTTACCAGGTGAGAGAGAGCTGGCTATGAAGCTGGAAGCTGTTCTGAAAAAGTGTGCTATGGGCAGCATAATCAAATGTCTTTGGGAGACTGAAGCTGAAATACAATTATCTGGGAGGAAGTGAAAGGTAGAGAGGAATAACCTCCAAAGATTTAGGTAAGTTAGAAACCTTTGGGGTCTATCTAGAGAGCTCAGAATTCATTGTCATTCACCTATCATTATGTTAAAGACCTGTGTATGCAAAAGACTGACACACTTTCCCCACCCTACCCACCAAGAAAAAGGTTAAAGTTGGATGTTGGTCTCATGAGTGCCACTTTTTGGATATGCAATATTTAATAGACTTTAACAATATGACACACAAAGACATTTGAAATCTAATTAATCTCTTGACATTTGAGTAAAAGTTAAAGCAGTGGACCACAAGATGAATAAGGATACCTCACCCATGAAGGCTGATCTTTCTTTCATGAGGTGCAAATGAGTTATGATGATCTGACTAAAGTTTATTGCAGATCTCTTCCTTTTTAATAATTGTCCCTGCTTTAAGCACCTAGAATGCTTTCTTAACATGGTATTGAATATAACTGCTGTAGCTGACGTTCTACATTTCCACGAAGTCCTTCCCTAGGAACTTCAGTTTTATACAAATTGCTCGAAGTACCATGTACTACTAATAGCTGTTGCATTTTTTACACAAAGACTATTTTTATTGTTCTAAACCCCACAATTTCACTTTTACCTTAGTTCTTGAGATTTAACAGCATTAACGCATAAGCAATAAAGTTTAGGATTTGTTGTACCATATAACAGAAACTGTTTTTAAACATTCAAACATCTCTGCTTACACTGCTAACAGTGGCTACTTAGGGATAGTAGGCAAACACAGGATCACAGCAGTAGGGCCTGGAAAAGGTCATTCAATGCAACATGACTCTATTGAACTTTATATATAAATCACCTCCTTATAAGACCACCATGAAAAAAAATAACTGATAAACCATTTATGGAGCATAATGAGATTTCAAAAAACCTAAAAATGTAATCTCATTCGTAAGTAATACTGGGCCGCAAATAATTTACTAGATCAGCTTTGAACAGCAGTGGAAACCTTTCCTAAAGACAGAATTACTTAGAATTATTTTTTAATACATTCTGAAAATAGGTGTTTATATAAACATAATACATTTAAGGCATTATCAGGAATAAATAGCTGCAGACACACTGTCAGAAGTTATCCCTTGCAGTCTATAAGATCTATTTTCCAAAAACCCATTTTGATCATTTCTTCAGAATGAGGATCCTGATGAAGCAGTGGAAGCCTTTAAAATGCATTTCTCTACACTCTGACATACTACGTCCAAACTGTTCCTACAAGCAAAATGCACATGATGCAACAGTTAAAATGAAGAATTTCTTTGCCTTTGAATATGACCTGGGGGCAAACAGGACTCCAAGTTTGAAAGCACTGCTAACTACAGATAATTAAGATGATTTAACATTTCCTATTTTTAATTTGTACAAACTACTTGAACAACAAACTAACAGAAAAACGCAGAAACACAAGAACAGAAACAAAAGTGACAAAAAACCTGAAGGCAAAATAAAGAGTTCCTATATCTGTGAATTGTACTAGCGTACAAGACTTCTACTACATTAAGTGCTGTGATGCACTCAGCCATTTATTACTTATTAAGTTCTACATAATTAAGCAGTCTTGCACAGTAAAGTGGTCAGTATGTCAATGCTTGTCAATAGACCCAACGTGTCTAAGACAGACAATGCCTTTTCAGTAGACTGCCCTAATGCCTATCTATAGAAACAGATGATCACCTACTGTACTCCTACAACACTTGCTGAAGAGCTGATGTTTCCAGCACCCAGAAACTTGTGTTCATTTTATAGTCACCAAATGTTAACCCTTTTAATACGACAAGCACAAAGTAATACTCAGCTGGTTGTTTGACGATCAGCAGAACTAACAATACCCCATTTCCCACAGATTTGCATCCTATATTCCTGCCTACTTCCATGGTAATAAGTTGCCATCATCACCACTGATGACCTGTCTACTTCCATGGTAATAAATTGCCATCATCATCACTGATGAATCCCTTTCCCTGTTTCCGAAACCTTTGCATTGCTTTGTCCTGTGTCACCCAACTATAAGCATGTACTCTAGTGGTAGTTCTTCCCAAGCACTTATTACGTAGGTACCCTCCTTAGGCACCAACCAACACACTGTTGAACTCGGTGGCTACAGACCTAAACCAGAAGACTGCAGATATCCTAGAAACCAAATGGGAAGTGAATACAGAAGAGACCAGGCAGATATACCAATTAATAGATCTTTACAGGCCTATTAGTAGACCTGAGGATACTATATAAGAGTACAAGTTTTATGCTTTATAATTTAATCTAATAAATGCTAATGGAAAAGAATTCACAGATGAGACTGTTTCAACTCCATCAGTAAGAACTATTATAATCCAGGTCATAAATTCAGACCAGTTAGCTCCACTTTGATCATGTCATAACTGTATAAGAGAAGGAAAACTGTTCAAGAATGATGCTGCTCTCACATTTACATTCTTTAGTTCCTACATGAAGGTGAAATGACATCTTTGGCATTTTTGCAATCTAATTTCCATAGGGATGGTCCAAGATAATAGGCTGCAAACTTAATGCTTTTAAAAATTTTGTAATTTGGAAAATTGAGGTATTAAAATTCCTTTCTTTCTGTAAATGTATAAGTACATATATCTATATTTTGTGTGCATCATGTATTGTACTATTCTGCTTGCTGTATATTAGCCAGGAACATTTAATTGATAAGCTCATACTATTGCCTTTCCCTAAGCTATGGCACTAAATTGGGTCTCTCTCCTTTCCTGAGATATTGGTTATTATAGAATAAAAACATACTTTGTATATTTGGACTTCTGTGCTCTCTCAAGTTAACTTAAAATTGTCCAGTGATTTCAAAAGATGGGGAAAGGGAGGAAAGAAAGAGACTGGAAGACAGAAGCCAAGACAGACAGAAAGAGGGGAAGTCTCGCATTCTTAGAAGACCATGCTAAAGATGACCAGTATTGTCTTGGCTGTTTAGCATCTCACCTTAACTATTCACAAGAGACTCTACATTAATCCATGTTTCCTCACTGAATTCCAGTCTCAGTAATTAAACTGAATCATATTATTACCCTCTGATTATTAAGTGGAAATTGTCATTAATGTTAACAGAACAAATGTTTAATAGCTGATAAGTACAGGCCATTTTAAATTCCCTCTGCAACTTTAGTTCCATATGTTATTCTCCATTTCACCTTTAAACTTTAAAAGTGGTTATCATTACATGTCTGATGTATTGTCACACAAAAGGACAGAGTCCAGGGAAGAGAGAAATTAATGCTAAGCAATCCACCCTGTATGCAAATTGCTGAAATGCACAACCGTATCATTTTTATTAATATGAAATCACAGAAGTACTAATGAATCAAGTGCCATCATGCAAGATTTCCTTGAGAAAGGGGAAAGTTCAACACGTAAGCTACAACTCACTAAAAAAATCTATCACCTAATACAACTCCTTTGAGCAGGAGAGAGTTCTGAAGGATAACAGGCACAAAAGGGAACAGTAACAAGGGTCTCTAAATGATCAGTCTGCAAAAATACTGCTTATTGGCAGCTGAAGAAAGGCATACACAGAATCAGAAAGAAATCCTCATTTCTAACGTCTGGACTGTTGGAAACAAATGTTTAGCAGGTATTTAGGGTTTTTAATTTCTAAAGCTTCATATACACATGAATTAATTATCACGCTGTAATGGGGAAATAAAGGAAACTGATGACCCACAATAGTCTTTCTTCAGCATTTATTTTTTTTTTAAGATAGCAGAATAGGTCATGAATGTTGAATGCCTTCATTAACAGCATGGACACAGAGTGTTAATAAGATGGAATAACATGCACCTTCAGCAAACTTGCAGATGACATTGAAATGAGGCAAGCCGTTGACGCGATGAAGAACTGAGCTAACACTCAGAAACAGCTCAAGAAGGTGAAGAGCTCAAAAAATGGGTTGCCAGAAACCTCTTAAAGTTTAACACAGGTAAATACAAAGTTCTGCACTTGGCAAGGATTAAATTAATGTAATGGTACAGGCTGAAAAGACACACACCATGTGGTCCGCCCTCCTAAACATCGTGATTGCCCTCCTCTGGGCTTGCTCCTGTCTGTCAATGTCTTACAGTTTGGAGCTCAAAATCAGACACTGTGTTCTAGATGAAATCTCATGAGTGCTGAATAGAGAAGAATCGCCACTTTCCTCAACCTTCCAGTTATTCTTTCTTATCACAGCCCTCTTTTGCCTTTATTACTGCAATGGTACACTGCTGACTCATGTTCAACTTCTGTATTTGGACTCCAGGATCCTTTTCTGCAAGAGGTAGCTTAGTTTCCATTTTACTAGATCATGTTCTCCTCTATCACACAAAAAATCATTCAAAAATGAAAGCTGAATATCAAAGATAGTGGCAGAGGAAGTTTAAGGTATATAGTGTTCACTACAGGAAAATATTTACAGTTGGTAATAAAAAGGATAAGAAGCCCTCCAGTTTGAGTGGAATAACTTTTCTCTCTTTTTCATTCAAAGAAAATTTTACAGTCTACAGATACAAGATCGACACCTTCATAACATTCTTGCAAATCAAATTTCAGCAGCTCTTTACCTGACAATTAGGCCCTTAATCAACAAAGCACTGGCTGAAATCCAGGTTTTCAGTACTCTCAAGATCAGCCAATGGGGAAAAGGGATGAGAGAAGATGAGGACATATTACTTGAGATAAATTATTTTTGGCTGCTGCGCTCTTTTTCCTAGTCAGGATGCTGAAACTCAGTGAGCCCATGTTAGTGTTATCCAATCACTAACAGTCTGAAAATATTACTGGAATCATTTATGACATAGCACAAGGAAAAGATAAAAGACTTTAATAATGTTCCTACCCTACTTCCTTGATTTGGAAACTAGCATGATGGAAGAGATGCATTTTAATTTTAATTTTGGAACATATGAGAAGTGAAAGAGCACTGATATACTATCAGCAGCATAAAAAGTACACAGGAGTTTGCTCTGTGAGACAATAAAGGGGAAATATTTAGGGAATGGATGCAGTTTTGCCATGTTAAACAGTTTTGCACCTAATTTGCCATGCAGAAAGGCAAAGCATATTACTTGGAGTAAGGCATGCCAATTACGTGGTTACAGTACTTGTGGAACTTGAGTCAACTTCTTTGCGTGTCATTGTGTAGTTTTAATAGGTTATCCTGTTGCAGCTCAGGTCAGTGCTAGCTTAGAATTTTGCCCGGCGCAGAGCAGATGTGCCCCAAAAGCAGCACATACGGCTAAACCCAAAGAAGCCCCAAGCAGTTCTAAGTGTGACAGGCACTTTGTGAGAAATAACCAAAGAAGCAGAATCCTATGAACCATCCCTCTCCAATTCAGTCATCTTTTCCTCTTCTTTCTTTTCTTCTGGCCCTGTTCTCACACCACTAACTTCAGAATGGATCCGTTCGAAAAAGAAGAAAGGAGTATGTCATTAGCTACAATGTCAAGTTCCAGTTCATCTCCTGAATGATGGCATTGTCCATTCAATCCCTTCATAGTAAAATGGAACAGGAATTCAGCAATCCTGCTTTCTGGGTGAGTGCTTTAACTGCTAAGGGAATTACCAAAACGAGGACATGACCACTACTACCAATATTGATGGAGTTTTAGGCTGGTATGTATTCTGATTTTTTTTTTTTTAATTGCATATCTAAGGCAGATCCAATTCTTCAAATTCACTCATCATCATCAGTGTGTATACTTAAGTCATTAATCATACTATGTCTGATCTGGCTCCTTCTCTGATGCCATGACTATAGAAAAGCTACACTGATGAATTTTCCCCCTTGCACCTTACCCAGTCTTTTCCTAGGGAGTTTTAGAAGGTTTTCTCTCAACTCTTGGCTTCACAAGAGACTTAGCTGTCTCTTCACTGCCTCTCTACGCAAATTTCTTCCTTTTCTTTCTGGAGCATGCTATATACTGCTATGCCAGTAGTCTAGGTCTTTGATTTATTCTATATCAATAGTATAAAGAGAAGTGTAGATCTGCATTGCTGGATGTCACTCACTAATGATAAACAAAAGTAACGTTATCAGTGTGTATATTTCTAAACAAGTTTTTGAATTTATACAGATTTTCAACAGCAGGAACTTTCTCTTCATTTTGTAAACCAGAACCAATTTCTAAATAAAAGGAGCTTCTATAATAAAACATAGTGAAATGAAGACATGGAATGGTTTGTAGACTAAGACTTCACAGTAAATTTGGGCTCTACCCTATCAGACTACATCACTGGACTGGAACAGAAGCTAGTTCTTTAAGAAGTGCAGAAATATTCTACAACATCCTTTCACAGGTTTGAGCAGTGAGAAAGAACTAACTTGCAGAGGCTGTCTCTGCCTGCTCCCTGCACTGTTTCGGTCAGAGCTCTAGCCCCCTCCTTTCCAAAGCTGTTCTTCATGGGCATAACGTAACTTTCAGTCTGTAATTCTTTGGTAACCATATTTTCTTGGAGGAACAGCTTTCTAAAAGTTAAATTTAGAATCAAATCAATAAGGTAGGTAGATAAAGTGATGAGGAATACCAGTCAGTTAAAATACAATTATCTAACAACCACTATAAAATATAAATACACACGAGTCTACAGTTTCACACAGTGCCAGACATTACAACAGACTGGGAAACATCTATAGTAAGGAGAATAATTAAAGATGACGTACCTTCTTTAAAGAGTAACATCATGTTCATGCTTTTGTTAGCAACTATGTTATTCAGTAAGGCGATTACAGTTTGCATTGTATTCCCAAGTATACTGTCTTGGTGTTCCTGCAAAAACAACAAAAAAAGCCCAAAATAAAAATAATATAATTTCCCTTTTGCAAGGTTAGAAGATTATTCCCTTCCAAAAAAGTAGTAATACAAACGCAATACTCTCTCAATTGCTTAAAGTTCAACATTTAATATACTAGAAAACCAGCCAAATATCTTAGTAGATCATATTAGTTTTAGGGAGCCAAATCTCAAATCTTGGACTAAAATTTCTCCCATGAACTGGAAGAGTTCCTAGTTAGGTCTAAAATGTTAGGAATTTTAAAAATGGCAGAGAGCTTTATCAGCCTAATCTCTATATATTCAGAACCAGGAACATTTCCCTTTGTATGGTATTTCTTTTATTAATGGTATTAATTATACTCTTTTCAGTTTCAACTTGATAATCCACAGTAAGTCATAAAATCCATTTGTTGGTTTTGTTTCTACACTTTCATAAAAATAAAATTAATTTCACATCCACATTAAAGACCTATTTCTGTATTGAATTGCATCACTCGTGTCTGTTTTACGCTTGACAATTGCTTCAGTGATTTTTCACAATTTGCTGAGACTATACTTTAAGAGGAACGCATCAGAGTTTATAAAGAAGTTTCTTTTCCTATGTTACAGTTAACACACTTACACACTCAATCTGAAAAGGGTGGATAAGGCAGTGCAATAAAAGCATTTATTTATTCACACTAGTGACAGTAATAACTCAGGTAACTTCCAAGAGGCCAAAATAGGACAAGCTCCTCCAAATCTGAGTCTCGATACAAATAGAAGCCTGAATACATTTCAAATCTCCCTAGAAGGTTCAGGAAATATTTTGTCCGATTTTTTCAGACTCAAATCCAAATAGGAACATACATCCAAAGTGAAGATAACAACATTAAGAAAAAACTGTCATATTTCACATATTGTAGACTTTTCACATGCACCTAGGTGACTTCCATGCTTCCCTTTCCCATTAAATCTCTCAATGTATTGATATCACTCAACTACTTCACTGCCACAGAATATGCCATCTATTCTGATCCATCTCCTGTCTGACAGTAGGTCTTTGAAAAACGTTAAAATTTAAGTTGAACAAGATGAAAGATTATTGGTCTGAAGTTAAGTATTTCAGATGACAGCAATTACTTCAGCCCTTAAATACAGTCAAAGGAACACTCTCCCTGAAAGTTCCTTTAGGAGATGAGCTCCAGTGGCCAAGAACAGTTTATTTTCTACATCTCTTTGCTCAGGTATTTATGACCTTCTGTCTCAGATGTATGCTTGAAAACAACAGCAGCAATCTATCCTTCTCTGCAAAAATCTTACCCACCATTTAAACACCATAGCTGGTGCAGAATTAGGCTGCTTGACTGTTAGCCAGCAGCAATCACAAAGAACGTATTTTACTATTCTTCCAAGAACGCACTACAAGTCAACCTATGAGTGCCATTCAGAGTGCTATCTCTATTTTATAAGCCACTTTTTGGGCTGGGCCTGGACTAAGTCATCAGCACCGCATTTAGGATAAGCCATATTACTTGAAACCCTGCCTGGAAACATCACCTAACTGGTTGCAAGAAATTCTCAAGTGAGACACTCCCAATTTTTATTTCTTGACTAGTCTGACAAAATTCAGGATACTGTGAAATGCATCTTCAACGCCACTTCGGAAAGTCCTCTGTTACGGTGGTATAAAGGGTCATGCTATATGAAGAACAAATGTTTTCCTTTAAACATTTAACTGCTGAAGGAAAGGTTTTGACAGGCAGAGGCTCAGATGGTTGCTTTGAGAGCATTAATTTCTGTTTCTGCACTCAAAAACTAAAATTAAATGTTATTATTTCCTGTAAATGCCATGAAATATACAGGATAAGGCATAATACATTAACAGATAAAGAAATACACATACACAGCCTCCTATTCAACTTCAGGCTGCACGAATTTTCTATCTGTACTAGAGCACTTTAAACTGTATTGTAAGGAGGAGAGACAAGGAAGAGTGGCTCCCAGTCTTTTGAACGACTGTAGTTTCCTACCAAACCCTAAAATATATATATATCTCCAAATGCCCCAAAGTTCTATTTACAGAGCACTTTGAGATGTCATTTATGATTCCTATAAAGAGTACAATAAATACTTGTTCCTCTGAAGGTTTAAAATACAGCCTGATAAATTTAAAAGCAATGTTGGAAAGTATAAACACTACCTTCTTCAAAAGATAAGGTAAACAATACAGAAGAGAGATACCATAATGCCATGGTACTAAAAATAAATTTGAAGTTATTTCCTACAGATAGCTGAAGGGTAAGAAAAACATCTTTTCAAAAGATCAACAACGTGTTTATCTGGTAGTCTATCATCACAGTATCTTATTAATTCTCCTAAAGAACATTTAGAAAAGAATACATTAAATAATAAGAGTGACTATTTGTGTTATTGAAGATAATGATACATACACTAAGAATATAAAATACATAAAATAAAAAAATTCCACAAGTGCCAAAACGAGACCCGACTCAAATATTTTCTTTGCAAGTACAATATTTCTATTACTGCCCTATATATTTGAAGTAAACATCTTCTAGTAAAATTCCCTTTTGAGATATGCAATTACAAGAGAAGCTGGTAGTTGCTTATGACAGCAATCTTCTGCGTACACCAGGTTAGCAACATTAAAATGAATCCATCTTTGCTTTTAATGGAGATCCATTATACTATACAACCCTCTACCGAAAGACTAGCACTGATGTTTTTACTTATATCAAAGCATATATAACAAACGTTATCTTACCCTAAACACATATACACTAGAATTCAAGATGCAACATAGGTATCTTGAGGAAGGAAAATGGTCTCTTAGTGAATAAAATAATCTTACAAACGGTATACTTGAGTTTTAACATATGTGCCATAGATGGTTTTTAACAAGACATGAGGTTTCAAGAAGCTACAGGTATGCTTTACTTATCTAAGTCATCACTGATCGCTGTTAGACCCTATTTTAGACGTTTATATAAAAATATTTTACTTCTTCATAATCTATCAAGGAGCAAATCCGATCTAATTTGTGTGCACAGCACCACAGAGTGTGGACATTTAATGAACAGTGCACTTGACAGCTTTAATAAAACACAGCATTTGCCAGCAGAAATAATTAGGATTGAAGCAGCAAAATTCTAGTGTTTGGCAAAACAGATGAAACAACTTCATTAAAATGTACAGCTTCGGCGAATGAAAGGCAGGAAAGCACTGGACCCTGAAGAATCAGCCTTCTCAAAACTAATTGCTTCAGTGCTTAAAAAGGACAGCTATGAAATACCAAGGGCATAACAAGGAAATACTAGTATAAAAAAAAAGGAACCACAGAAGATAAATCAGGCTTTTCAAATAGGACTGCACTGTGTTTAGGCCATTAAACTTTTTATTCTAATTTTGAGGGGTTGTACGTTAACAAGAGAAATCAGTTGAAGTATTTTTTTTTTTTTTAGCCAGTTAGGTAAGAGAGTGTGAATTAGCAAAGTGGGAGTACAAATCTTGGCAAGACACTATGTCTAAAGCTGCCATTTCTCTTTCTTTAGGTGGATTAGAGCTCAGAACAGCATAGGCAAACTACTGTATTTTAATTATATACAAAAGAGATAGGAATCGTGATGAGGTTATCAATTTGGGAGACTTCACATACATGCCTCCTACTCATGTATCTAAGAATCCAGAAGAAAGTGTACTAAATGCTACATTTACAGATATGCTGTAATTAAATTGAAGGACCACTATATACCACAGTACTACTGCTCATTCGATACGATCGGAGTGATTAAACTTTATAAACGGGCTCTCCTTCTCAAGCTTACATATGACCTACGAATGCAAGTTAGGTAAATAAGGGGATATATCAAGATGGAGGCTTGATTTTTCATAGACTAAATCTATTGAAAAAAGAAAATTACAGAAATGAACCATATCCAGATTATATTTACTAAAAGATGTCATTTTTATGTAATGATTCTTTGGCACAGTATAGTTGAGATAAAGTAAACCAAAACATTGATGCTAACAAGGACCTCTAACAAGAGCTCAGTTTAATATTGCATTTAACCTAGCTTATTTTGATATACTGTATTACTTCATATTTATGAAATAGAGGATCAGAAACTTTTCTGGACATGCCAGTAGAACCCTTCTGTATGAAATGGTATTACTAGCATGCAGCCTGCAAGGGACATTCACAACAGCATACACCATGTTCTTCAATCACAAGAGGAAGCCCACTGAGGAACAAATTTAATCCAGCTATGTACGTAGTTGGCTAATCTGGTCTTTAACATTTTGTGGCTTTTGATGAATAAGACCACTTATGCACAAACTGAAAGCATATAATATGGATCTCTAACATTAAAGTAATTCTATTTTCCTTATTGATGATCTAAGTCAGAAGCCAGCAGAGCCATGCCTCTTGCTACTCTGCTTTTCAAAAATCAGCCTTTTTCAAAAGCACATTTCTAACAGAGCTAATATTTCCAAATATTTTCCCTCTGGGTATGGTCATACAACAAGGAGCAACTACTAATCTGGCAACCAAGTTCTGGAATGATCATGCTTCTCAGATGTACCACAACAGTGATATATTCAGTCCACACATGAAGATTAGAAGTCTTGCAACTTTCACAGAAATTCCTGTTGGAATATTGAAAAAAGAAGAGAAACTGTATTCGTAGTTGCCAAGTGCTTAGACAAAGTTAATTGAGGACAGGAAAACTAGTAATTTTGAAGGACTGACGAAGGAGAAAGGATACCATTGATAAAAACCTAGGATGTCAAGTACCAACCAACAGAAAGCAGTAGTGTTAGCCTTAGCTTTTGTTCTCCTACCCACTGCAGCAGGCGATGCAAAATTTCACAAGATACTTTGAGAAGTGCATCCATTTTTGAGAAGTATATCAATTTACAAGTCCATTCTCTTGCCATACCTAAGTTCAGATTTTCAGAGACCTAATGATCTGTCTTTTTATTCTGGAATTCATTTGTTACATCCTTTTCACTTCCCCAAACTCTTTGCTACCTAGGAGACAAGCATGCAATTTTATCTGTGTTAATGGTCAGAATATCACAAGGCATAAAGAGGAAGGGTGACATTTACAGCAAACAGAGCTCTAAAGAACATTGCCTCTCTAGAATGAAAAGAGGAAATTTTTTACTTTTAGAAAACTAGCTTCTGTCAAGATCACAGAAGTACTTCTTTTGCACAACAAACACTAAGAACTGAAAATACAAATAGGGCCAGTGGCCTTTCTCTTCTCATTCCATTCTCAAATCCTGTGAGAATACAACTTCAAAGAATGGACATGTGAACAAGAACAGTATTTTTAACACCATCTATTAATAGGGTAACTACTTTTCCTCCTTTAAGAAGGCCACTTCAGATTTCAAACTTCTGGAAGTTGAATAAACCACGCTAAGCCAAGCAGGAAAAGTGAGTGAGTTAAGGATTACAAAACTGTCCTATGTTAGCAAGCATGAGATTCATAAACTATATGAAGATAAGAATACTTACATCTGTTCAGAATTAGAGGTGGACAGTCTTCAAGGTTATTAAGAGGGAAATCGTATGAAGGATTGTCATCAATACTACTTTATAAATGATGAAAAGAGAAAGATTCCAGGATACCAATACACTTTTAAAATTAACATAAAATTTTTATAGTGTAAACCACCAAAGTCCCAAGTCTTGACTACCAATTCCTTTTTGTCCTTGGTTTTGCTTTGTAGTCATCTGACCAAAAAACCCCAGCTATTGGCATGAAAGTTTCTGTTAGTCAATTTTCAGTGAATCAGTCATTTTGGGGAAAAAGATTCAGAATTGGAAGGCAAGATTAGAATTCATAGTAGTCCTAACTCTGTGTGTGCCACAGCGATTAAAAGTCTCCTAAGTATAAGTGGATTTGATACACACATTTAAGCCAAAAAAAAAGACTTGAAGTATTTGCTACCTCTTTTAATGTCAGTTTACAAAAATAAGTATTTGTGAAATCCAGGCTTAAAAAAAAAATGTAGTGTTCATAGCCACCAAAAATCTCACTGTTCTCAGAGAAACAAGTCTGGTACTAAGAGTCAAATTTAGGAATATTTGGAAAGAGCAGTTTGGATTCATAGCCAGATGACTTCTGAAGTGGAAAAAATAATAATTAAAAAAATAATAAAAGAAAGTACAGTTTCCTATTCTATGTAAATACTAGAATCATGCTTTCTCTTTTAGACACAAGAGGAAGGAAGCTTATTGTTATCCAAAAATCTCCCACAAAGATATGAACTACTCTAACAAACAAGCCACCAACCCTATTCTTTAATCAAATTTTGTGTGAGTTTAACATGATTCTGTTTTATTACTACTTACCAGAAGGAACAGCATGTAGTTAGGATGAAAAATTAAAAAGAATAAATAAATCTAGAGACTAAAGAGACAGAACTTCAAGGTTAAATGACAGTACCTTCTATGTTCTAGGATGTTGCTGCAGTTTCCAGACTCCACAGAGTTTGCTTTTAAATTAATTCTGCCTGTGGCAGCAGAAGCAAAGATGGCATGCATATTTGGTAATGTTGGTCTGAGACAGAAATAACATTTTTTAATTATTCTTTAATTAATCTTTAATTATTCTTTTATTTGTTGTCTTCCTGTTTTGCATTTAACACTTACTCTGTCTCTGCCTCTGACCCTAGAAAAAGTAAACATGATGAATTTCACTTTATTAGGTCATATTTCAGGTATGTATTTCAGCAAAATACTTATGAAGTGACAGCCCCATTTTAGCTCTATAAAATACTGACAGCACGAGTGAAACATCAGTCACAGGAATTATATCCTCCAGCCACTAGAATTCACTGACATTAGAAGGCAACTGTTTCCTTAGCTGGCAGTGGTCTGTAGTGATGCTAGACTACGAAGCAGCATCTGAACCAGAACTGATGAGAAGGAAGTAAAATGGAGAAAGAAATGACAGCTAATAAAAATGGCAATACTATTATTCAAAACATATTTGCAATATGAGGTTTATGACAATATAAATTTGTATGGGCTAACAGATTACTAATTCTTGTGAATTTAAGATGGTACCTAAACTAGAAGAAGGTAGATTTAGATTATAAGGAAAAAATTATTTACTACAAGGGTGGTGAGGCAGTGGCAGAGGTTGTCCAGAGAAGCTGTGGATGCCCCATCCCTGGGAGTGTTCGAGGCCAGGCTGGATGGGACTTTGAGCAACCTGGTCTGGTGGAAGATGTCCCTGCCCGTGGCCAGGGGGGTTTGGACTAGATGGTCTTTAAGGGTCCCTTCCAACCCAAACCATTCTTTGATTCCACGATTTAGTCACCTGAGTGAAAACATCCATGTTTTCACACAGTGGCTGCTATTAAATAAAAGACATAGACATACAGCACAAACAGTTCTCATCACCTAGAATATTAAACTACAAAGAAAAGACAGAAACCAGAAACTATTTCACTGAATGTATAAAAAAAAGTATAGCACAAGGAGTTTTGGAATGGCCTGAGTCTTGCTCCCTTGGTGGCAATCTCAATAGCGCCAGGCAGTAGACAGAAAAATGCATGGTACAGATCTGCTCAGGACTACAGGCTCAGCTGGTACCCATGGGCACTCCCCAAGGCACTCTTTGGGGACTTGCCTGGCACAAGCCAAGCTCCGCCTCTGAAACCTCTCACTCAGTTGTTCTGAAGTCAACTCCTACATTTCAAAGAGGAGCAAAGGCACAACTTCGGATTTAAAAGCTTAACTTAGATCTACAAAAATACGAGGAAAGGACACCAATTCTGCTTCTCATAAGCATTTGCAAAGCCGTATCAGATGCTATGACCTAAAAGAAAGTATGCCTCTTGCTGCCACGTATGATCTCACCCATAATTTATTCCATTTTTATAGGAGACTAACAAATGGATCAAAGACAGAATCAAGGATGACTAACATCAGCAAAATAGTAAGCGCTTCTAAACAAGTCCCACTTCTTTCTCAAAGGCATAGGAAGTTATTCTGCATTTTATTATTACTAACAACACGTTGAACACCATTTTTTATTTTGCACATCTTTCCAGGGTAACCTCCAAATGATTTATTACAGTTTTCTTTATAGTCTCACCCCACTTCTTTCCCCCAAGTCATTTCTATTTAGGTGCCTACATATTGATTCAAGAAATGAACTTTAGGAGTACAGGTATGAAAATCGGTATAGGTTACAAAAATAAATTTTAGTTAATGACAGAAATATATTCCCATCATCAACATGTGTTTTCTTCTGAGCACAGGTTCAATTCAAATCTTCCTGCTTTTTGTAACTATTAAGGAAGTTATTGCCTGGAAACATAGGAGATACACTACAAAGGCACTGGAAACATAGTGCTTTCAACCCCCAAAAGAGTGACCTTCCCCCTACCACCATGTAGCTCATTTCAGTAGTAAATAGATACTAAATGATTATATGAGAATTTACGTCTATTGCTTTAAAAGGAGGCTGGGATACATTAAATGTATTCACACACACAAATACACATATATACACACATTTTCTCGTAAAATATTTTAACTATGGCATGCAAAATTAAAATGAAACTATTCTAGCAACACGGAAAATTTAATGACTTGAGCCTCTACGTTGTTTCAAAACAGAGCTATATTTTTCCATTCCCCCAAATGTTCAACACTTAAAAAAAAAAAAAATCACTCCCAGTGCGCACTGACACACTCCCAAGGTTCTCACGCTACTTGTACCCCACAGTGGTTCACTATCTCACACTAAGCAAAGTTCCTTTATTTCTCCTCATTTTAAGTGAAAGTGCAGATCGTCAGAAGTCTCTGCTACAAGGAAAATTTAATATATACAATCTGAAGTAACTTCAGTAGGCAGCAGCGAGAGATGCTAGTAAAACCTATTGCCTAGTAGTCAGAATACTTATTTTGAGCTTCAGAAACTCAGTGTCAGCCATTCCCTCTGGGTGATTCTTAACTTGGGGTCTGCACTTGGCCCCTTCTCCATAGGTATTCCTGACTAACAGGTTGCTGGCTACCCTGAGGTCTGTCTTTCTCCTCTGCTTCCCATGCCACTTCATGCAGAAATTTCACCCTGAACACAAGAAGTCTTTCTCAGTGAAACCTACATGTAAATTGGAATAACATCATGAATCACTGAAACAACCCAAATATCTCCTCCCTCAAACAACAAACTTGGGTCCTGAAAACCACAGAACCATGAGCGGTTCCTATCAGCCAGGTTCTGCTGCTCTGCCCAAGTTGTCTACCAACAAAGAGTAGTTTTATTCTCATGTGAACTCATAGCCTGACAAGAAGCTGGATACTTTTAGATCAAAGAAGCATTTTGATGCTAAGAGACAGGCATAAAATATCACTGAGAACTACATTTATTATCACTAGAGGCCAGACAGAAATTTTAGCCCATATACAATGTCACACAGTGTGTCTTTGCACTATAAAAGGAAAGAATAAAGAAAAATAAAACCACCACCAAAATAAAAAACCCAAATAATTGGGCCACTGGATTAAGACAGCATAGAAACATGTTTTATATGAACTGATTAAAATAATAACTTTGTTAGAACATGGGGTCCTACTAATAACTAAAGGAGTTAATTTTTTAATTACTCATAATAAGTCATTTTACAGTTAAGGTAACTATATTAGTATTTTTACATAATTTCATTCAACCTATCCTCCCTGAATAATTATTCATACTGAAAAATGTGTACAATAGGTGTGAGAGGGAATAAAAGGATGAAAGAGGAAAACAGCTAAAATGTATCTGAAATGCTGGTAACAGAAATTTGACAAAAGCCAGGGAGAGGCGAGTAGGGTATCATTAGCCATTTTCATACCCTAATGGAAGATGCAAGTTTCAGCCCGTTACTAAGAGTAGGTCCATGGCAAAGAGCCCAAATGAGGTCTGAGAAAAGATAATGTACCTTTAATGATCGAAATAGCAAGAAAATTAAATCTAATCATGTTTCATTAAGCATACTCTAGCTCCCATTTTTGCTAAATTATTTTATTATGATTTCCCAACTGTCTGTTGAAATAACCTTTTACAGCAATTTAATTCACTATCATAAACAAGTCTCATTTCTCACAATGAAGTCCCCTGGGATTAGTGAGAGGAGATGGATAATCTAAACCTTGCCAATCCTGCAGCCACTAAGGTAACCATTCAGGGAGACAAAGATTTTTGTTTTCCTATTTGTGGCTGAGATCATTAAGATATAATTAGAAACGTATTCATAAGTAATAGAGTGTCTGTTATGGAGATACCATTCGCCCAACAAGCATCTTCTCTACCAGGCTTTAATAAGAAGGGCAGCAGGCATAATCCCCACTTCACTCTCTGGAGAGCTCTGCATTAAACGGACTGCATTAGACATCCCTCTCACTCCCCCCTTTTTAATGGAATCTTATTCAGGCATCCAGGGTTTTCTGAGACTCCATTGTTACCATCAAAACTGCTAGTCTGTTTGCTTTCAGCAATATGCTCCTGCAGTGCCATCCAGATGTGAGCCCGAAAGATAGCTATGTGCAGTGAATTTAAATCCTGCTCCAGAACTGGTTACAGGGCAAGCAAATGTGGAACTTCACAATATACAGTAACAAATTAATTGGACTGTTTACAGAATAATCCCTGGCTCTCCACAGTAGTGAAAGGAGCTATTGACCCTCGTATGCATCCTTTCTGCTTTCGTCAAATGAATGAAGTACGCACCAAGCAGAAAGGATGCACCAAGAAGAAAGGATACTTTACTCAAGTAAGTAAAGTAACTGAAAGAAATCTGTTTTGTCCTTGTATATGATCTAATTTATTGCCAAACTCCACACCAAATCACATGACATAGCAAAAGAAGATTACAAGCAATGTCACCCACCAAACAATGCTTAAGTATCTGCCACAGGGATCAATTTATGGCCATCACAAACTGCAGAGTGAAAACTGACAGCCACTGTTTTCAGCATCACAATGTTTGAACAGGTTATTATTTTATTTGGTAGGCAGGAGTTTGAAAAGAACTGAGTATATGAAAAGGAAAGAAAACAGTTCTAGGGCACAATTTTGCTTCCTGTACCCATGTGAGCAGTAAAGGACTACTCGCTGAAAGCAAGCAAGGGGCAGAAACCTAGCCTTGTAATACAAGCAGGGGACTTGAAGGACAAACCTAAGAGGAAAAAAAGTAGACAACCAAAACTTCAGCTGAGTCTTTGAGATGGTGTTACTGTTATAATTGTAATTAGAAAGTTACAGTGGGTAAGCTAAAATTGGATCATGGTAGGCTTAATCTTTTTGCATGTATCTGACTATAAATCTGCTTTAGCAAAGCAATGATTTTTAAGCTTGCCTATAAAAACATTTTATAAAACAAAATATATTTAGAAACTAAGCATATAAGACAATGAGTAAATGACTACAGTCAAAAACAGAAAGTTGAAAGCAGAATATTAAGATTTAAATTGTTTTGCTTTGTGGAAGACTGACATTCTAAAAATCTAATCATCATCCTGCAATATGAACTCTTCAGGAAGACATTAACATAAAGAATGTATTATACATGACTGAAGCCAAACCAGACAAATTTCTAGATAAATCAGAGTTCAGAAGCATAATGTGGAACCCTCCGCCAGCCAGAAACCATTCATGGACGTACAATATTCTTTTACAAGCTCTATTGTGAAGCACACAATAAGCTTATTACCTTCGTCATCAGAATGCAGCTGGTCAATAAACATACAGTCAGCAACTGCCACATTCCTACACCAATATTTATTTAGACGAGACCAGGAGATATATCTCAGTCATTTGACAGAACAGAGATAATGTCACAGTAAAATTCTGGTCACAAGATCAGTAACTCTTGTTCTGAAAAGCATGCATCTCATCTTTATTTCAGTATGTATTTTTTCCTTAAATGCTTTCTCTGCCTCGGTATTTGCATTTGCAGGAACAGTAAATTGGCAGACTGGTCTTAATCAGTCTGACAAACAGAAAGTTTGGGAGGAATGTGATTTTGCTTTAATATTGGTGCTGCAGCAAAAATAAATAAATATTTAAACGTAGAAATGAATCACCTCGAGTGACCATTTTCATTGACAGAGATTCATTTCTATATGACCCATTTAAAACTTCTCATAAAATTCACACAACCTATGGCAAGGTCAGGAATTCTCCCTATAATTTCCAAATCACAAAGGACCTCGTTTGGCGCTAGCGTTGTGAAGTCGCACGTTACGAAGAGTCCTCGCTCACCCTCTTCCTGCAGCACCCCCGCTCCACGCATTCGCTGCCATCACCCCTCGGTGACTGGTCCAGCCGGGGTGGGAACGAGGGAAGGCCGTAGGAGGCTTCTGCACTCACCTAGGGGGCTGCAGGGCCGGTCCTCTCACGTATTCTCACTCCTCTCTCCCACTGCAGGTTGTTTTTTGCCCCCTTAACTCTGTTCTCCCCGAGGTGTCACCCCCGCGGCCGACGGGCTGGGCCTTGGCCAGCGTTGGGTCCGTCTTGGCTCCATCAGACACGGGGGAAGCTTCCAGCAGCTTCTCACAAAAGCCACCCCTGTAGTAGCCCCCCCACTACCAAAACCTTGCCATGCAAACCCAATACACCTTCCTTAAACAAGAAGGAATTTACAAAACAATTCTTAAGTCAGGTACAATCAGAGATACAGACACCTGCACTCACACGAGTAAACTCTGCAGGAGTTAAAGGACTGAAACAGAGCTTGATGTTAAATCCTACATATTTCTTAATTCCTACAGCTAGAAATAAAAGCTGAAATAAGAACTTTATGCCCAAATTTGATTCTGAATTCTCAAAGTTACTCTTTAACTCATGTACTCAGTAATACCAACATATCTGCATCCAAACAAATAAACAGCACAGACTAAAAGTTAACCTCGTAACTCAAAGCTAATAACTGTGTACTTTGAACTTGCTAATTTCTCAAAGAAATAACCATTGCTTCAGAAAACAAGTCAATCTCTCTAAGTCATGTTTAACCAGTCATAATCTGGTTTCTCACACAAAACAGGAGTGGCAAGACAAACTTCTTCAGCTAATAACTAAAAAATTACATTACAGAAAGGGTCCCACGCATGCATTTTCAGTATATAAAGCAGAATCTGCCTCCATTCAAACTAAAGGTCCACCTACCCCAACAACCTATCTAAAACAATCAGCAACAGAAGAAGCCCTACAAGTACAAGCCAGGCATACAGAACGCTTTCCTCAGCCTCTAGGAATTCACAGCCCAAGGACTTTGAGCCAGAAGCAGATCTCTTGAACGTAATAGCTCTCAACGGATTTTTCTTCCATTGAGTTGTCCAGTCTCTTTTTGAATTCAAGTAAATCAAGGACTGTACGGCACAGAGTTCACAGCTGAACTTAATCCTACAGGAAGCAGTACCACCTTTTGTCAGTTTTTAAGATCCCAACTGCAAGTTTTCTTTAGTTCTTATAATACAGTTCTTACATGAGCAGACAGAGCGAGCAGCAATACTGTTCCCTATTCACCTTGTATGAGCCACTCATGACTGCATGCTATGTATATATCACACTTTCCCCTCAACCATCACTTTCCAGATTAAAGTGTACAGAACAGTACTCTTTTCCACAGCGGCAATTCCAGACCTTTGATCATCTGTGTCTCCTTTCTTCGCAGTTTTTACAGTTCTGCTATAACTTTTTTGAGATGGGAAACCCAAAATGCACACATGGGTTAATGTAGCAAAATGTTTTTCTCCTTACCATTGTAATAGTTCCTCTTAAATCTAAAATGTTCAGTTTGCTTTTCTGATCAGGACTAAGGATTAAGCAGGCATTTTTATTAGGCTGTGTTTTATCTAACCATCGTATCTCATTCCTGAGTGAGAACGACATCACATCTTGCATCACTGCGTATGTAGTCGGGACTGTTGACAGCAGACACATTGTGCACATACAGGTTTCAGGGTTGCTTTGAAAAGGAGTGCAAATTAAACTGATTTGAGTAGTACTAGGTGTCAAAAAAACTCGAGAGGATTTTAATTACACAAATACTCACAAGATCCTGAAGTTTACGTACAAAAGTTCTATCAAAAAATACTCAAACCAAGTGTGATGAAAGAATATGTGAATGCTAAACAGCTTTATGACTACCAAAAAACCCCCCCCTAACCTAAAACTATTGAAGAGGGGGAAAAAAAAACCTTGATCCAGAAACCTCTGCACTATGAACTTGGTAAGATCTTAAAACACTTGCATTTGCAGAAAAACTGAGCAGGGAGAGAACACGAGCATCAATTGTGTGCCCATCCAAGCCTTCGGGTCGGTCCTGCTCTTGCCTCCTGCTCCCAGTGACATCCATCATTGAGGAACATAAGGTCAGTACCCTTCTGCCTTAAGTTCCCAAGACTGATGGACTGACCTGATGACTGAAATTTCTGGCACAACATTCAGTGACCACAGAAAAAGGTCATAAACTCCTGGGGGAATAATCAAAAGAATTATTCCTGACAGAACAGGCTAGATAGAAGAACCCACTATAAAATTAAGTTCTGGAGACTATTATTTAAAGTTATATATCAATATAAAATGACAAGAAATATTTCCCTTTCACAGCAAAAATTCATGTCTTTTCCATATTTTTTCAAAGTCTTTTGAACTATGCATGGATTCAAACCATCTCTACTTAGTTTGAGAAAACAACAGGTTTTTATAGGATGTCTGAATTGCAGAGAAAACCAATAAAAATACTTAATAGCATAGTTTAAACTACAATACAGTCCACATTAGTCAGTCCTTAATTTTGTCTTTTTTTTTTAACATATAATTCTTCTCCTAAACACTACAAAAATCTTCTCTCTCAGTACATATTTCAAATATTCTACAAATCTTAGCTGTTCCAAAGGTCACAGAGGTAAAAAGAAAGGTCTTAGTTAGCATCTAAGTACACTTGTTTTCCATTTAGTTTTAGAGGAAACCCTTCCAGTTTTCTAAGAAAAATCTAATAGCATCAACTTTATCTGTCAGGTGCAAAGTTGAATGTTCCTTTAAAGGTCAGAGCTGCACTGTTTTTAAGTAAAAATGTATTCATTAGGAAAATATTACCTCTTTTCCCCAAAATTCTCCACAGCAACAGTCAAATTACCCAACTACAAGAGTCTCATATATACCACTTCATTAAAAAATTAGTACCAAACACTGTTCAAAAGCCACAAGGCTCATCTTTAAGGTACCTTGCATAATGTCTAAGAATACTGCCAGACAAAACAAGCTGGCAGAAACACTTGGTGATTTTATACATCCATCCACCCAACCCTGACCTACAGACTGTCTTGGATTTTGTTCGTAAAAGAACACCCTTACTGTGTGTATAAAATGTCGATAGCTCAGATAAGGGACAAACGGGAGTGGGGCCAAGCCAGCTGAACAAGCATTGCCAATTCAGTCCATCCCCCTTGCTTACCTAAAGCTCAAAGCATCCAAGGAATTAGGAAGCAGGAAATAGATGAGGAAGTCAGAAATCCAAACTCACCTGGGAGACTACTGACTTGGGTCCTGATCTAGGGGAGTTAACACCTAACGACAGACAGGACACAGTGAATGGGGGCTCCCATGCTAGGAGATAACCTGCGGGAGAGTTTTTCGTTGGTTGGTTTTTAGGAAGAGGGACTTCCATCCTCTTGCCTTTCCACTGTGCACTGCTGAGACAAGTCAGGCTTCATCTTCTCTGTACTGCCCCATGAGGTAGCTACTGACAGGAAAAAGATCCCCTCAAGACTTCCTTGCAAAGGTCGTATGAAACTCTCAGCCTTTCCATGTCTGCCATGCATTCCAGCCCCCCCGATCATCAGGGTGTATATTTAGTGGGCTTGTTCCAAGATGTCAAAGGTGCAGGGTAAGCACTATTACAGTCATTCACAATAGATTTAAAATTCTTCTCTGAACACAGTATTTGAACAAAGTAATGGTTTAGCCTTCCAAGAAAAACTAACTTTCTAAAGCTCTTCAGAATAAGCACTATTCCAGTCTTTGTAATTGGAGGGGATTAAGGGAAGTGCCAGTTACCAGGGTCCAGCAAGATCCAAAGGACAACAGGCAATCCTCTATAAACAGGGTAGGAACCTCGTGGGTTTTGAGCAACAGCCAATGGCCAGCACACAGTAATAAGCAGATGCTCCAGCCTTTCCAAGTGTGGAGACTTTTGGACAACTGTCGTGTTGGATCCCCAGTCAAGCCCTGAAGGGATCACGGGAGTTCTGTATTCCATAACACTGGACAAATATTAGGTTTATAGTTATTTGTTAATTGTTTTGAAGATAGTTTAAAAACTGCATCATCACCATGCATCCCTGTAACACTGGGCTGTTTTTTGCTGCAGCAAAAAGATGAGAGGTCTTAGCTGGGCTGGAGTTCTGTATTCCATAACACTGGACAAATATTAGGTTTATAGTTATTTGTTAATTGTTTTGAAGATAGTTTAAAAACTGCATCATCACCATGCATCCCTGTAACACTGGGCTGTTTGCTCCAATCGACAGAAGCAGCAAAAAGATGAGAGGTCTCAGCTGGGCTGTAAGTCACTTTGAAGCAACACTGTGAAGTTCTTGCAACAGTCAGAGCAACAAAGTGATAAAGACAAAGATCTGCCCATGCAAGGTACAACAGCAATTGTTACTTTCCAACAACTTTTTCTTTGAAATGCATTGTAAAAACATTTTCGTTCAAAAGACAACTTGTAAGACATGATACCATAATACACAAAACCATCCACTTTGGACTAGCTTAGAAACATTTTATAAAAACAACAAACAAAAAACCCCACCAAAAGCCAAACAAAACCAAAAAAACTCCACAAAAACAATATGCTTGCCTGCTCATTGAAGACCAGTGAGATCAGAGATGGAAAACAGTCACAACATCATAAAACTTAGAAATGTATTTTAGTGTGAGCAGTAATCACGGTCACTATTTCTGCAAAGCACAGACCTACACACTTCACTACTTGTTTGTGATTTTCTTTTCCAGTGTGTTATAACTACCTTTAAAACCTTATTGAAGTCTTTTAGACTCATGTTTCTTATCTGTAAAATTTTTGACTCTTGGGACAGGATTAAAGAAAACCTACCAAGAAACACATAAGAATATTGTTTATACATGAGTTTTCTTATGTCCCTTAGCACCGAATATAAAATAAAAAAATAGTTATGTAGCATACACACTAAAATATTAGTGTCTAGCAATAGAAAGCAATTCCTTTAAGATGCAAATAGCTGAATTTCTTTCCTATAAAAGAACATAATGCTGTCACAAATGCTGCGGACTCAATTTTTCTCTCAGAAGTGGAGCTTCAGGTGATTTTTGTAAATAATTTTATTCCCTTCCCTAACAGGAACACTGGCTCAAAATAATTTTCCAGATAAGAAAAAGAGTGATAGAAGCACATGCTTTGGTTAATATTTTTTCCTTTTTAAAAGCCATTTTGTTATGCAGAATATCAAGTTATAACATTGAAATGATTTAAAGGATAGTTCTGCTTTCCCTCACATATTTTTCTTTTTCCACCAGCAATCCTGCTGGTGATAGATCTACACAGACATACAGTCATAAAATAGGCTTCCCATTTATTTAGAATTTGATACAACTTCATGAACAAAAGGATTGAAAAAACAAACAAAGGATTGTGGAATCTAGCAGTGAGAAGGCTAGCGCATAGCACAGTACCCAGCTTCCAAACTAGCCTACAGATTTCTCTTCTTCATTAACGTATTTGTTTCACAGCATTTGAGAGACATAAAACCATCAAGAGTTTTCATGATCTTCCCAAGTGGTAGATCCTACTTAGGGATGGAAATTCAGCATATGACTATCCAAAATCACGTCCTTGATACTTTATATTGAAAGAAATTCCAAAAGCAAACAGTGGCAATTGGCATTATCACACCAACAGCATCAAACTTGAGTTTGGTACTGTTAAACAAAATGCAAGTTCCTCAGCATTTCTTTCTTGGGTTGGGCAAATATAGAGTTCTAATTAGGGATCAAGCTCATTAATTCTATTTTTCAGGTTTTTATTTGCTTCAAAAAAGAAAAAAGTATTATCTTATAAAAGAAACTTTTAATACAGGTAGATTAGTTGGCGAGAACCACAGAAAGAGCAGCTTATACTAGATTCTTTCGTATTGACCGACTGCTCAATTTCATTTTATCAACATCTTATTATTTTAACAACATGCCTAAAGAATCAACATGCCTAAAGTTTGACATGATTTGGAAGATATGATATCTAACTATTAGAACCTATATATATATATATA
>NW_009592941.1:9914-16280 GCF_000690535.1 Cariama cristata | reverse complement strand
GGGGCCAGACTCTTTTCAGTGGTGTCCAGAGACAGGTTAAGGGCATGGGCACAAACTGAAACATGGGAAGTTTCATCTTCTTATGAGGAAGAACTTCTGTACTTGGAGGGTGGCAGAACACTGACATAGGCTGCCCATGGAGGCTGTGGAGTCTCCTTCTCTGGAGATATTCAAAACGAGCCTGGATGCGATCCTGTGCAACTTGGTGTGGGTGACCCTGCTTTGGCAACGGGGTTGGACTGGGTGATCTCCAGAGGTCCCTGCCAATGCCGACCAGTCTATGAGTCTGCACTTCAGTGAAGCAGAGTTCTTATCCATCCTATGAGCCTTTGATTTGCTAGTCTTTGATTTTTAACTTTTTTTTTTAAGGATACTGGAGATATTTGAATGGATCTGTTAAGGGACTGTGCTTGATTTCCATCTTTGAAGTCAGTGGAGAATTTGCTTCCCAAAGACTATATATAGCATGTGTCTAACAGGAAAGGAGACAAGAAATTTAATCTATTTGAGGTTCAGTTTATTGGTGTTATTAGCCATCAATCTTAATAATACCTTAACTCAAATTTTTGCACAAATTTAATAATATGAATACTTTCAGTCTCTTGGAAGAGTTGCAAAACCAATTATAGAAATGTCAGAATTTCCACAGGAAGGTAACCTTCCTCTTAGCAGTAGCAGGTGAACAAAACAAACTGATAGTGATTAAAGTGTCAGGAAATAATTGCATTTTCTTCCAAATAAACCATCAACTCCCAATAAATAATTAAAACAAAACGTGTTCCTCAGGATGCAACAGTTCAGTAGCTGTGATTAAAAAGTGCTAGGAGCCATTATTAGATTTTTTTTTTTAATGATGAATTTTCTCTTATTGTCAGATTGTCAGATTTTATTACCTTGCTGCTCTTTGGGGTATATTTCCTTTTCCCCAGGTTTACTGGGAAAGCATAACTCGTATCACAGGCTGTAATGAGGTATATGCTCCATGATGATTTAATAAGTGACCTTTGAATGATCTCATTTCTAGAAAGAAACGTGTGAATCTAGACTTATGAATGATAATTAAATGTTTTCAAAGCAATGTCCCAAGAGCCTTAATATGCTTACCTAAAGCTTTGACACACATGTTAAAGATTCTGTTTCTCCTTCTTTCTTCATATTGTCTCTACCTAATTGCTTACTATTTGGTGGCTTAATAGATATTTAGTTTCAATAAACAACATAAAACCCAGCCATGGGAGTAGACTGTGTCCTGCTCATTGGTGATGATGAAGCACAAACTAGATCAAAGATATTTCGACTTCCAGAACCCAGAGGCATTTTTGTGGGATTGTCAGGTTGCACTGCTCTTAAACTTCAAACTGCTTTATTAGACACAATAAGCAATGTATCTCACAGAGCTGTTCTTTTATTCATTTTTAGGATAGAGGAACAGCTTTTGAAAATGTGATAATATTTTTTCCAAAATATTTTTTGACTTATGCGTTCCTAAAAAAAAAAAAGATTTTCTTCTTTTCTGATTTGGGCTGGTTGCACAGTTTTCTTCCTAAATGATGGAAACTGTTGAAAACACAGTTATTTTTTTCTCTAGAAATTGAAGTTTAAACATGAGTCTTAAATTTTCATTTTGCCTAATTAAATCTCTTCAGCTGATTAAATCTCCTGAGCAGGTACAAATTAAATGAAAACTGAGTAAAATGTTCTGTAAAATGAATGGTTAGCAAAAGGTTGTAATTCGTTGGTCTCTGTCAAATCTATTTTTAATATTGGATATGTTTTGACTAGTGAATAGGGGCTTCTTTTCAAATCTGATTGTCAAACTTGATGTCTGTGCTCTGTTACATTACAAGGTCTAAATCATTTAAGAGCAACATCAAAATAGATGTTAGGCTGTTTAGTATTGCCCGGTCTTTGACAATTCTGGACATTTGAAGGAATGGAGTTTTAGACACCCGGAGAACTTAAGATACAATTCGAGAAATGTAGGCACCTCTGGAATTGGGCAGCAGTTGAGGAGGACTGCTCAGGATCATAGTTTTGGAAATAAACCACATAATTCAGCTAGTTCTATAAGTGCTCCATTGAAACAAAAGATGATCTTACTAGAAGAAAATAAGTTGCAGGTTCATAGCAAGCATTAGAGTTAGAATGAAAGTACGTGTTCCCAATGCATTTTAAACCTAGGTAAAGTGAGCGGAAAAATTCTTTAAAGTCCAGGTCAAATCTTTTTATTGTTATGAATAGCCATATCTGTTTCTTTGGGACAGTTTTTGGTTAGTTTGCTGCATGTAGTTCTCTAAGTAATACAAATATTAAATGGGAGTTCATTTGAGAAACTGATACTTAGATACCCAGATTTATAAAAGTGTGTAAGGAAGAAAGAACCAAAACTTCTTCCAGCCTCTTGCTATCTTTGTGAAGGTGTAAATGTGTAATTGATAGATTCTTAAGCCTGAGGTGTAGTGGTCCTGTATAAATGAAACAAACATTTTTTTAAAATTAGCAAATGGGGCCAATGTGTTCAAAAACCTCTCTGCAGGTGAAGGCTGTTGCCTTGCATTTCCAAGCCCAAACCTGAGTACATGCACATACTCAGCTAATCCTTCGTCATCGAATGCTTGCTTCTTTTCGTGCCGGTGGGATAAATTGCATGTTCTCCTTGGAAACTCCTCTAGTTTCGTTTAGTTGTAGGAAAGTAAACTGGATGCAAGTGATCAATGCACAGCATATGATACCAATGACTCTTCTACTTTTAAATCCAATTTTGAATGTAACAACGTACTAATACCTGCTGTTCTTAGCATCACAGATCTGTTCCTTTTGAGTGCAAAATTTTGCTGAACACCGGTAGTTTACTAAAAATAGAAAAATCTTCATGCTGATAGCTGATGAACAACTATTCAATAGCTAATGTTATCCTGATAGGTCACACTAAAAACTTCTCTTGCTCTCTGGGAGTTGATCTCATGGCTGAAAAATAAAACAATTTGATAATTTGATGGACACTACATTTTCATTTTTTCATCTGTCTATAGTTCTGTACTTCTATATAAAGCCTCATCCATGGCCTGTAGATTCCAGCAATTTTTTGGAGCATGCACAGAATACCCTTTTCAGGTCTTTTTTAGCAGGATGAGTGTCTGTGATTCACTTTCACAAAACTGTTTTCCAGGTCTTTGTTACTGCTGAAACAAATTACAGGGACAGACAGAACTAAACCATTCAGCACCAGTAACCTGTTTTCCCATACGCTTATCCCACCTTGATCAAATCCCCACTCTGTGTAGCAGGCTGTAAAAATGGAAGTGCCTTGCAGCATGCCTTCCAGGTCTGCTAACGAAGTCTAATTCCCACCGGGGAACAGATGACAGCAGGCTTCAGAACTGAAATATTCTTCAGAAGATTTAATTTATCCCATATTTGGACTTTAGAGAACAAGGCAAGAAGGAGCTGAAAGAGACTTTTAAATAATACAGGCATGCTGCTGGTGTTTTTAAATCACTTTTACTAAAACCAACCAAACCTGACTATCACTAGTCTAGGATGCTGTTGCAGTTGCCCCATAACAGCATGTACATTGCAGACCTCTTACCAAATACATATTCTCCTAATCTTCCCTCCTCTAATAATGCATCCTGTTGGCAGCTTTTCTTATTTTTCTTCTGCCTATTCTTTCTTCTCTTGGTGTGTATGTGTGTGGGGGTGTGTGTGTTTGGTTTTTTTTTTCTTTCTCCTACTGGATCCCACTTTTGTTTGCCTTTTTCCTCTGTCCCTATCTTCCACAGACTCTTGTTTTTCTCTGGGTTAGCAGTCCTTGTTGCACCTTTTACAACTTTTATTCTCTAGTAATGATTAGGAAATTCACCAACGCTATTATGATCTTTTATTTTTCTTTTATAAATAAGCATCTTCCTTTCTGGATTTTTAAGAGGTATCTACACATTAAGGTATTTGTTGACTAAATAATGTGTTTTTACCAAGAAATAGATTATTTCATTTAATTGAGGGGTGGGAGGAACTAAGTATCTGCATAGCAACATTGGGTAAAGTACATTGCTATACCCTCTTATATTTTTCTCCCAGACTGTTTAGAGTTAGCAGGTCTTATTACAGAAGATCATTTGGCTCATCATGACATATGAGAGCAGATATGGGTACGTGAAATAGCAATTTATATTTTGTGCAGTTATGGTTGGAGGTATGAACTGCCACAAAAATAATAGATATTTAAAATATTTAAGTTTACTGGGATTTTCTGTTGATAGAACAAGTCCTCCTGATGGCATGTCTGATACAAGCTCATGAACAAAGTGGAGGAGGAGAGGTTTGAACTCTTTCTGCCTCCTGTCCAGAAGCAGGTAAACCAGTTGCCCACTGGAAGCTTTGTGTTTCAGCTGAGAATAAGCGCTGGAGCTATTTTAGTGAACTCATTTGTCCCTGTAGCAGGAGTGCACAGGGACAGACGACCTCAGACTGCAGCGAGACATCTGATGTGATAACTGCAGTTCCATTTCCTCGGGTACGGGCAGGCTGCAGCCACCTGCCAGGGCAGAAACTTGAATAAGAGGTTCAAGCATCAACAGCAGAAACATATTTTTTTTTTTTTTTTTTCAACCTCTGTCATCTCAACAAGCAAAAAAAGGTTAGGTATCAAGCATGTGAGGTAAAAGATTGATGCTTTCTCTTTTTTACTGGCAGGCTTATAATTTTGTGATATACTAGTGCTTACTTGTTAGTAGAAATCTTCAGGGTCTCTCATTTCCCATTTCATAAAGTAATGTGCCGATACTTACGTGACGGCTAAATTTCTGGAGCGTGTCTTGGTTTTGGTGGTGTTTCCAGGAACAGAACACAAATGCTTCAATGGATGCGAGTACGTGGTAATCCAAAAGCTGTGTGCTGAATTATAAGCTGCCTAAACGTGAGGTACAGAGTGGGATCTTAAACACTGTGCCCTCTGGGAGCTTGGCTATTTGAATTAAGTTTTCTTCCTGAGTAGGGTTTGAGCCTAGTAACTTTTTTTTTTAAGACTATAACTCCACTTATACCTCTAGTGTCCTTTCATAAAGAAGCCAGCAGTTAGACTACTTGGAAAGTTAACATTTTTGATCATGATGTTTCAACTGCATCCAAGGTTAGCTTAGAGCATCTCCCTATACAGCAATAAATGCAGGAATCAAGGATCAGTGAGCAAGCAGAACGAAGCAAGATATTTGCCTCTGTGATTGAGGGGGAAACAAAAAAAACCCAAACCAACAAACAAAACCAAACCCCAAAACCCCCCTACCAACAAATTTAAAAAAAAAAAAAAAAAAAAAAGTTGGGCACCGAATTTGTTCTTGTTTTCACAGGGTTAAGCAATATAGACATAGGACCTGAACTTTCAGTTTGCAGCAACTACATTTGTCCTAACAGGCCACGTGTGTAAATAGATGAAATGAAGTGATTAAAGTAGGGGAACACAAAAAAGGCAACTGTTGGACTGGGATATCGTACGTTTCATTATTTTCTGAACAGTCTTGAAATTCATACAGTAGATGATCTTTTTATTTTCTATGCCTGCTTTTTCAACTTGGCAATCCTCTTTTTCCTCTGACTTATTTTTATCATCTTTGTGTAACTTCACACACATACAAAGGCTTCTCCACGTATGGCTTTCTGTTATGCTCCAACGTTCAGAGGTTTGAGGCTCTTTCTGAAGACGTGGGTGTTACAGGAACTTTGAAGGCTTGCATGGAATAAAAGGAGTTGCAGTGCCATTACCAATGCTGATTTTTTTTTTTTAAAATGATGTATGTTATGATCCAAAGAGGCTCTTCTGCTGTCTGTGATTCTGATATCTGAATTTATACTTTTAAATGTTTATCCCTGTCTAAACCTGTGTGACTGCATGAAAGGTCTTTCAAATAGCTTTCTTTCAAACCTTGCAGCCTGTGTTTATGTATTCTACATTGTGTATTGCCAGTTGAAGGACACTTTCTAACCAGCATGTGCTGTAGCATTACATGTATGACCTGCAAAGATGATCACGACCTGTTTATCTGGCTGTATGTGTCTGTCTAAAGAGTTTTACGCTGAAAAGCTGAAGTATAATATTTGGAGCACTTTCCATGTAAATGTGTAATAATCTGGTTATGATTACTAACCATTGCCACAATATCACTTCTTAATAAGAATGAAAAAAAGAAAAAAATCATTGCTCAAAGATAACTTATTCAGTCTTGAAAATTAGCTGCCAAGTCTTCAAGTCATATGGAATTACATTCTTCATACATTTCTCTTTGCCTAGACCATCTTTGGAGCTCATTTCTCAGTTCCATCCCACATATTTTTATCATTCTAGCAGAACACCCAAGCTGTAATTTTATG
>NW_009592941.1:0-9857 GCF_000690535.1 Cariama cristata | reverse complement strand
CTGTTCTCCCCCCCCCCCCCCCCCCCCCCGCTTCTGACAATTATCACACCTACTGACATGTAATTTTACTGGGTTAATAGCTGTGATTTAAATTCAGGATTTCAGCAGACTCCCACTGAAATCACCTTAATCTTGACACCTTAAATGCAGCTTCTGTGGCCGGGTTCTTGCTGCTAAGCAAGCTGTTGCATGACCTTTGGTGGCAAGTGGCTGCAGTTGTCCAGGGACAGAATTTGCCAGGGGAACAGGTGGGGTGCTGGCGATGTGCACAGCTGAGGTCAGATGGCTCTTGTGGCTGGGTATAACTTAAGGCAAACCTCACAATTCTGCTTTTGGACTTAAACTATGTTTGTGCTGCGTTTCCCAGCTTGGCTTAACATACGTGCACTAGCTCAGGGCTCCCAGAGAGGTGGCAGTTTGGGGTCCTGCATGGCTGTGCAACTCGCCCGTACCCACACTGGTCTGCACTGAAATCCCGGCTGATGTGAATTCGGAGGTTTTGGTGTCTGAGGTAACGATATTAAATACAGCACTTTGGCTGGGGCAGTCATACCTTTGTACCGCAGGCATACTCCATCACATAAAACCAGCCTCCTGGGAGGCAAAGATAGTTTAAAATTATTTATAGCTTATATTCTGTCATTCTGACTAAGCACCTGTGTCTCAAGAAAACACTTTCTTCCTGATCACGTCCTTCTTATTTTGTAACCATCTGTCATGCTCTCTCCACTTTCGGTTATATTTATGTGAGTAGGTTCATACAGATGTACCTTTCTTTAAAAAAACAAACAAACAAAAAACCCCCAAACAAACAAAAAACCAAACCAAAACAAAAAACACAAAAATTTTTTTGTTCCAGAAATTATGCAGCTGTATTACCAGGGCAGGGTGTTGATGTTAACTCTGCTGAGAAGCCTTTGGGCTGTAGGTGCTACAGCCGCCTGTGTACACACCCAGGTCTGTGCAGAAGTACAAGTACAGGTTTCCCGTGCACCAGTCAGGCAATGCACCTTTAGTCACTGAACAGCGAAAAAACTTAGCCAAGGGATGTAATAGCTTGTCCTTCAGTTTATTATTTGTGGAAAAACGGTCTGAGTGATGGGTTTACACTGGAACAAATCATGACAAACTCTGGTAATACCAAAAGAATTGTGGAAAATTGGCATGACATCTTTTTCACTGACGACAGAAGTAAAACGTGTGATCTGATAATCCTGAAATGACACTTGTATACATTCCTCTTTAACGTTTCCTGGATGGAAAGCTTGGGAAGTGTTCAAGCTAACAGTATTGTTGTTGCCAGTTACTTTGGCTGCCAACTCCAGCTCCAATTCTCTCAATACACATAGCCAATTAGCAGTATTTCCCATCTTGGTTCTGGATGTAAGTGATTTCCAACAGAGAACAACTTCGAGAGGTTCCTGCAGGATCAACCAATTACCAACATCCCGTCAGCAAATCTGGTAGCACTACTTCAGGAGTTGTGCTAAGCTGGAAGCCGTTCTCACCTGCTATCTAATGTCTTCGTTTTACAGGTTTTTACACATTTCAGAGATGCTGGTAACTGCAACTAGGAAAATAATGCTGCGATTATGATATAAGATACTGTTTCAGCATTGCACTCTTATTAGATTGATCATAGAGCACTGGTAGGTGAAGAAAGCAGGGACTCTATCCAGAGAAAAAGATGTGTGTGCATTTGTTACATAGATATTAGATGTATATGCATACATATATACATATATGTTTTTCTTTCCATCGTGTCTGCCCTGTTAATTTTAGACTGATAATAAATGTTTTGTGGATACAATCTTCTAATGCTTTCACAAGTAGTCTTTGCTCATTCTAATAATCCTTCCCACGTAGCTACGCTTTCTTGTTTGATGTTTGCTTGATATTCTGAAATGATGTTTGCTTTCATTCAGAGTAACTTACCATAACTTATTTGCTGTTTACTCTTACATCTGTTCTATATTGCAAGTCTCTATTTTAAGAGTGAAAAGGGTCTTAATGTGGAAAAGGATCATGCCTGTAATAATGATTTACTTGCATGAAAACACCGTTTAAGATCTTACTAAAAGAGCATTTACAGTTCAAGAGAGCCTGGTCTTAAAGGCCACAGCCTAGAAATAAAGAAATATTGTCTGAAACATGCAGCGATAAAAAGCAGATGTCCGTTGGAATCTTACAGCTATTATTGTCAAGAGTTGAAAGTTTATTTCTTGGTGTTGTGATATAACACTTTTTTTTTCCAATTAATACATGAAATATTTTTTTCGGAATTATGCTCAGGCACAAATTTTGCTGTTTTTTTTTTTTTCTTACATCCTTTACTAGGTTGTCCAGATATTTTTACTAAATCAGGTAAAAATTGGTTTACTGCTTTGGTTTACTCTCTTTGTTTTACCTTGTCAAACTAGGAGAACTCCTTTCAACACGGCAGCTACTGTCCAGCATAATATTTACTTAAAATGCATCGAAGAGATGCATGTGCTGCTTAATTAAATCGCTGTAGTCAGTGTTTTAATAGAAAGTAAAAGGAATATTTGTATCTTTAGAGACTACTGTTGCCTTTAACTATTCTAGATGATTAAAATATCCAAGTCAATATTGCTCAATTAATTTTAGTAATAAACTCAGTGGTCTGGAAGCAGTATCTTTTTATTTATTTATTTAGGTCATACTCATATGTATATAGATACTTACTGAACCTATAGCAGCTTTTGGCAGTTTGAAAATTATTGTTAATTAACTTCTGCTTAAATTCCTGCAAGCTAAACTGTAGTTGATGAGTTATCATGCTAAAAACAATAAATACTGAAGCTATTTCATAAACGTAGTCATTTAACCTAGATTAGATGCTTCATCAGTGAAGACAAATCAATACTTTAATGCCGTATTTCTGTAGCATTATTTTGCGTTTAGAAAGACCTAAGTATTCATATATATGCATCTCTAATTCTGGGAAGTAAAGAATCAGAAAAGGATTGGGAAGCCCTGATGCACATCTGAATCTTTAGAGAAATGGAGGTGTACACTTGACCTAGCTCTGCAATTGTGGAGCAGAGTCTGCTATAGTGTCAATATTCTGTATCTTTTGCTATTTCGCAAAATAACTGAAGTAACTTCTTCAATCTATGTGTTATTTTTATTGAACATTTTGCTTGAGCTGAGAAGAGAATTTCTCAGTTTGATGTGACTTACTGGAGCTATTTGCAGGGGATGGTAATAATAGCACTGAACGTATTTCCCCAAAAGGATAAGAACAGTACTCACCTGTTGTAGAGTTTAATTGAATGCTTAATTTATTCTTCAGAAAGAAGTCTGTTCTCTCCAGAGAACTAGTGGTTGAAGCTTAAAAAGTACTTTTTGTTCTCTGATCTTGGAGAACAAATAACTGCACTGAGGTTGTTCAGATGGGAACAGCTGTTCGCATCCTTTCAAAGTCTGAACCATGCTCCTCTTCTTCCTAGGAGGAAGAAGGAAAAAAGGAGATCCTGACCGCTTCATGATATTGACCACTCGGGGCTCTCATTCCGAGTGGAGAAGGTCCTGCATTTAGGAAATAAGGACTGAAAGATATATTTAGTAGCTTTGACAGCATAGTCTTTGCACACAAAAATGCAAAGACAAGAATCTGAAAGCCAGGTCGGGGAACATGTTTTTGTACAAAGCTGACACTATATTACCTCCTGACTGACCGTGATCTCAAAGTATGCCTCTTCAAATTCATTGAGCAGAATGGCGTGTGGGAATAATTTTGGGTTTTCTCAGAAATCTGCAAATCACTTTCTACTGTATCCTCTAACTTTGGAGCAACCGAGAATTCTTGCTTTGTGCTGTTATTTATAATTTTGTTTTAGAGAGGGCAAACTAAACTTTAATAATGTGTTTTTCTCATAACTTTAGAAGTGACATAGAAATGTTTCTTTTTCTTCTGCTGTTTTTATTGAGCCAGTATAGAACTGTGCAGCTCAAAATTCAAAGGACTTGAACCTGAGGTCTGAAACTTTACTTGGTGGGATGTAAGGAAAACGATTCTACTTGCGTGGGCAGAACGGATAACAATGTGATATAACTTGGAATTTTTCAGTCCTAGGTAAATATACTTCTCTCTCTTGTTGGTCAGATGAGTGCACTAAAAGGTGATTAGAAGATGACTCTGTAAGCGGTACATTGCAGCTGGAGAAAGTCTTGTATGTCTGACAACATAGTGAATGATGACAAGACTGGTTTTAGGAGTTTTCAGTAAAATGTGAAATGGACATGCTATTTCTTTCACTGTCCTTCAACTTCTTTCATTCTTTGCAAACTTTTTTGACAGTTGCAAAGAACAAGAAGCTTATCACTGCAATGAACTTTTTTCTTTTTTTTTGCCAGATGGACTGTTGTGGGAGTCTTTTCACTTGGGCATATCGTGTCATTCATCAGTTGGCAGAGTTCCTAAATTCTGCCTGTTCCACCGGAGCTTGTTTTACTGGAGTTGTTTGTGCTGTATTATGACCTGGTTGCTACAACATTTAGTAATGTGAAAACTAACTGGAGTTTGAGAGGGTGATTAGGTTGCAGAAGACTACTTGTGTGTTTCTGACGAAGGCTTGGTCTCTGTCCCAAGATTGCTAAAAGTGTAAGTGGAAGAATGAGAGGCAAGGTAGAAGAAAATGGAACAACAGAAATGTAAATTAATGCACTAGATACTGATGGAAAATGTGTAATAACCCATTAAGTAAAGGTATGAGGATTATCTCAACTTTTGTGTACTATTATCAGGTAGGTAGTTACTTCTAGACAAACAGGTATTATTAAATACAATTAGGTATATTTTACTTAAAAGAAACTCTTCCTACCTGGGAGGCTTGCAGCTTTGATTCCTAATCTGACTGAAAATGCTGATTTAAAAAAATATTGCTTGGTGGTTGTTTTCCTAGAGCAGTATCAGCAGCGTTCCTGCTGCTCGTGCCATCCGTGTGGTCATGGACCAACGGGCTGCCTTAACCTTTCTGGGGAGCCTCGATGGTCGGAAGTCACAGTTCGTTGAGGCTGAGGTCCAATACTCTGCCAGAGATCTCATGTATCTGTGAAGTCAGTTCTAGCTGCTGCTGTCCAACGGCCGCTCCCTGCAGCGGGGATCATCTGCCTAGAAGTATGTAATGGGAAAACCTTTTCTCAGTACAGGGCTATGAGATGGAGGTATACAATCAAATAATTATAAGCCAAAAATGGTGACTGTTGTACCTGCTTAGACAAAAAGTTTCCCTGTAGCTCTTCTCTTATGTATTTTCAATGTAATTTTTCAGAAGATAATGGATAGAAACTCTTGAATTTTGAATAACAAAAGAGTTGTTACATAATTCTTTTTTATTAAGATTGCTGCGGAATAATAATTAGAAGTTCTAAATTGTTGTTCAACAACAACTGGCCTTTCTACTGGGTGGTAGTCAAGTTTACACGAAGTGGATTTTTAAATGTCATAGAAATCCATTGATGGTATTTTAGACTCTCCTTACACCGGTATAAGTAGCAGACAAGAGCTGAGAAGGTGGTCCCTGCTGTAGTCTGCTCATCCTGCGAACTTCTGCTTATTCCTTTGCTGCTGCTGCTGCCCCATGTCCGTGTTGCGCGTTCCTTCCCCACCTTCTCTGAAGTTCACGTTTGAGTTGCCCACAGATATGTGGGATGCTGCTGTGGAAGCAGATTGTTTCTTTCTACAATTTTGCAGCATAATTGTGCAAGGGTCTTGCAGGGAAGATTCCTACTATCCTTAGTTTACTAAACAAAGGATCTACCCACTTTTCTCTTTGACAGCAGTAGGAAGGAAACTTCTGGCACTATAAATGTTTGCTGATATCTATTTAAGTGACATGTCCCATCATTTTTATTTGTTTTGTGTATTGGTGTATGAAATAATTTCAAATTGAAATCTACAAAAGCAATCGTATATGCCAGATTATTATTTAAATCAATGTTGTTAATGACTTTAATTTTTATATTTTGATAATAAAATTAAATAGCTTTGCATGAAAGTGAATTGAAAGCTCCACTAAGAATTCTTATTTCTGTGGGGACTGCAGATTACTGTGAAGCTCTCCGAATAATTTAAAAATCCTCCCTTCAGAGACAACATTCAGGAATTAAAGAACCAAATTCACCAATCTTCTGTAAGTATTGCCTTAAATTTTTTTTATCATTTACAAAAATAAAATTCAGTTACAGTAATAATTGTGACAGCTGTAATGGCTAGGATAACTTGTATCTTACTAAATATGTAAATAATGGAAAACTCAGTGACAGAAGTTTCTGTAACCCCGGGGACTAAGCTGTACAGCAAAGCTACAAGGGCTTAGAAAAATGGATCTCTCTTTGGTTTGTCATGGAAAGGTATACCATATGTGAAGCCACTTGAAATGTCTTATCTTGTCTTTTATTTAGAGGCTGTGCAGAGGTTGTGGAATTATTTGAGATGAACCTGTCTAAATTTAATTCCTTTCTATTTGTAAAATATTGCTGGACAGCTTGATTTTATTTTTTTTGTTAAAGTAGATTTTCTATTTATTATTAGCAATTGTTCCACATAGACTTTTCAAAGCAATCTAGAAGAATTCGGTGCCAAACTCCCATTTAATTCAGTCAGATTTGAGCATCTTACTACTTCAGTATCCTTTAAAATTGCCAACCTTTGTGTATGCTTTTGAGAATCATGGGTTAGCATCTGCTTAGTTTGAGAGTGTGTTCTGTTCACACTAGTTATCTCGGTAAGGCCTGAAACATTTATAATAATAACTAACAGGAGAAGAATGTTTTATTTTAAGTTTTGAAAGAGGAAAAAGCAGGATCTTGCCTAAGGAGTTGCAAAAAGGTGTCAGGCCTTTTCTGGAGTTTAAATGGGTCAAAGAAAATTCATGTGTGTTAAGAATTTGATAAGTTAATCTGTTTTCTTTCTTCTGATTTCTCTCTAAGAAAAGTCTTCTTTGGGGCAAGGATTTTGAATGATGCAGAATTTTAAGCTGATCCATTTGGCTGTATGTGGCTTATATCTGCCAATTGTGATACCAGCAAGTAAAACAGGTTCTCTAATTTCTACCTATTCCCCCTTGAATTTATGACTCTCTCTTTCTTCAGATGCTGAGGAAGTTGAAAACGGCCCAGCACTGTGTAGTTCTGCTGGGGTCTAGGGTTTGGAAGTAAAGATTTTTCTATCTAAAAATAATCACATTTATGGAGCATGTATGTATGTATTTATTCCCTGGTTCTCGCGTGTATCTTGTGGTGGTGTGTATGATTATTTCCAGCCTATAAATAGTAAAGCATTTGTAACTTTTCTAACCATGTTGAGTCTGTTCATCTGCTGCTGCTATTGCCACCAGCATGGCATGATGTCTATCAGCCTTCATAGCCCTTCACTACCTGCACTTACCCCCTACTCTCCTCCGCTTGTGGCTTGCCAAGTGCCTGGTTATCCTGCCGCATCAAGGCGAAAGAACAGGTAGGGCAGTTGCGTCTTACCCAGTATCTACAACTGAAGATAAAGGATCCTTATATATGATATTTGATAATAAAAATTGCAAATTCTCTAATCCAAGGAGTAGATAGCTGAACTTTCAACGTGTGCTTGTTTTGAACTAATTTTTGGCTTGCATGCAGTATATTCCTGTACAGAATAGCTTGTGATTCTGGTTCTGTACATAGCATATATTTGTGTAGGAGGTACAGCTGGGCAGAAAGTTTGTTATATACTAATGAAAGACTATGTGATTAATTTTATTACCAAAAGAAGTACAGTGAATTGGTGTTACACCTAATTGACTTTTTTCCCCAACACTCTTTTAGTCAAATGTCTAATATTTGCAAATCACAATGCACGTTAACAGCTCCTGCTTAGTACTTCAGTTTTGTGTACATGGTGGTTTCACTGGGAATAACAAGGAGGACTTTAAAGATTTCGTATTCTCTTCATCTCTCTTATTTGCTCTGTTTTTCCTACTCAAGGAGAGACAGAAGGGAAAGTTTGCTGGAATAAGGCATTTAGAAAACCTCTAGAACGCCATCCAAACACTTTTGTGCGTTCCCCTGGCACTGCTCTCTGCGCTCTGAAGCAGGGCGCTGCAGATCAGTGCTTTTATCCAAAGTGGCAATCGCTTCCTAGAAAACCTAGCTTGTTAAGCAGCTTCCCTATTTTTTACATGTTATGTATGGCTTTCAAAAGCAACATCAATGATCCAAATATCTTTCTCTTAACTTTACTTAGGATTTTGTATGGTTCTTGAATAACTGAAATTATTTTACTAGTATATAATTGGTCTGGAAGGTGGATGGATAAGTTGTGCAATACTGTCTCTGGTAATCAGTGTAGAGTGAGATGACATCCCTTAATATTTTTGTCCCAGACTGCAATATTAACACTTTAATACTTTGCAGTTAAAAAACCCTTTTGCTTTTGTTCTGTCAATACTTTCACATGGCCTGTCTCAAGTAGGAGAATTAAAAACCTTTATATTTTGTCCATGAACCAGCTGCTTAAGCCTACCTGCAGCGTAGGAAGGTTCGAGAAAGGAGTTGAAGTTCAGTTTCTCTGATTTGATCAACAGTGATTTAAAACCAAACTTACCTTGTCTGAGAACTGATTTTTTCAGTTACTGTGGGTCTGAAGGGAATAGTTACGTTGCTCAACCTGTAAGTTTCTTTAGGATTCTCTTTTGTTTTTGCCAAAAGAGCCGTATGACAGATTCAAAGTAGTCATTGGGAAGCGTTTTGTAAACTGAATTGCGTTTTCTGCTGGTGTTCACTGGGATAACAGAATAGAAACAGAAAAGTGACCCTGGGGATCTGAAGTGAAGTATATGTGGCTGTACACTATAAATACATGCTACAACTGGATACAGACTGGTTCTTTTAGGATTCGTAAGTGTTTTATTATATGTATTTATTTTTTTGTTACTCTCAGAGTCTGTAAATGATAGTGTCTGGAGAGCAGAGATGTATATCCTGGTAGCGAGATGCCTGTTGCACATCCCTGGGCTGAGGCCGGGGTCTGTGCTGCCGGGTTCCTCTTCCACCCTTGGCCTTTCCCCTTGCTGAGTGTTGTGAGAAGGGTTCTTGGGGGAGAGCTTTAGGGTGACAAGGAGTGTTTCTTCTTTCAGGACTTAAGGCATACTAACTTAAGATGTTATTGCAGGAACATCTTCATTAAAGAAGTAATTTTAGTAAAGAAGAAGCTATGAATGCATGTCAGAACAACAAAATTATAAAAGGCTTTTATGGTTCAGCTCAACTTTTAGGAGGCAGACCAGAAAGATGAGTGTGGTATCATGCACTGTATAAGGCAATGTGTTAGACTTATACCTTCACTTTGGGCTAAGGAAGATAAATATTGTCAATGAATTAAAGTATTTGATGATTGCTTTTACAGAGAAGTACCAAGTAATTTAAATGTGATCTAAAAATTGTATCAAATGGAAGCAAGTGTGCTGAAATAAAAAATATAGCTGAGAGAAGAAATTGGTCATACTCAGCATTCACAGGCACAAAACACACAGTATAAAACATGCCCAGAGAACTTACCATCCTACTGTGCAGGAAATACGTGGGAATGGAGGGCACGGTTGTTATTCAATTGTATGGCTTTGTTAAATATGGATACACACAATTCCTGTGCTGACCATCACTGTTAATATAAAAGTTTGTCCAAATAGTTGCTCATCTGTTTGCTCCATTGCAGTTGAGGTAGAGGCCATGTATGAAAGTCCTATACAAATCCTCAAACCTACTATTTAGATGCTAGTGACATAGCTCCTTTTTCTTCAGCTATTGGTAGCCTCAGAAACATCTTGTTTCCTTGGGAATTTCCAGCTGCTTCCCCG